>NC_067305.1:1900438-2027528 GCF_020740795.1 Apus apus
GGCAGAGACAGCTGTCCCCAAACCCACCTGCTCGTCCCCAAAGGAGGGGAACTGTGGCCTGAGGGGTGCTAGCTGGGAACCTGGTGGTCACCAGCTCCTCTTTTCCCAACAGATGGTTTCCAAGCTGCCCTTGATGAAGACCATTTGCAACCTCCACTTGGACAAGCTGGAATTTTTCCGTCTCCTGCACCCAGAGACCGCCATGAACTTCCCACCCCTCTATAAGGAGGTTTTCAACTCAGAGCTTCAGTACAGTGACCCCCGGGAGAGCTAAGGTTGGGAAACCACCACCTCCCTCCGAGTTCCCCCCCCCCCCAAAAAAAAAATGTGGAGACGAACTAAACTTCCAAGCTTTGGGGCAATTTATTTAAATCCAAGAGTCAAACCCAAGAGAACCTGAGGGGTGGGGAGGGCTTGGGGGGTCACCTCCCCGGCCCCGTCTCCTCGCTCTAGGATTGCAAGAGCTCTTTGAATGTAAAGCACCTTGAAGGAAAACAAAACAAAAAGCAAAAGGACTTTGCCACGACCCGTGAAATGAATGTGAAATCTCCGCCGGGAAGAGGAAACGTTCCCGGTGGTGGGAAAAGGGACGGGGAGGAGCCACCACGCACACGCTGCCCAGGGAGCTTGCCCACCAGCCTGGCTGCCCTCTCCAGCTCGGGGTTTTCCTTGGGATCCTTCTTTTTGTTTTTTTTTTTCCCCCACTTTATTTCAATCTTCTTATTTTTTTCCCCCACCCAAACGCAAGGGGGAGAGGAAGGGGCGACGCAGGCTCGGGGGGAGCCCGGGGCAGCTGCAGCCAAGGAGAGGGGGAAGGCAGAGGGTTTGTTTTGTTCCTAGAGTCATCGAGTCACAGGGGTTGGAAGGGACCTCCAAAGATCATCCAGGCCAACCCCCCTGCCAGAGCAGGACCAAAACCAGGGCAGGTCACTCAGAAAGGCATCCAGACAGGTCTGGAAAGTCTCCAGAGAAGGAGACTCCACAGCCTCTCTGGGCAGCCTGTCCCAGGGCTCTGTCACCCTCACAGCAAAGAAGTTCTTCCTCATCTTGAGCTGGAACTTCCTGTGTTGTCACTTGGTGCCGTTTCCCCTCGTCCTGTCCCAGGCACCACTGAACAGAGACTGACCCATTCCTGACACCCACCCTGCAGAGATTTACAGACATTAACCAGGTCCCCTCTTAGGCTTCTCAAGACTAAAACAGCCCCAGGTCTCTCAGCCTTTCCTCGTTCCTTCTCTCCCTGGGGCATGGGGTGACCTGAGGAGCTTGGCCAAGACCCAGCTGTGGCTGGGGTTGGGATTCAGCACAGGATGTCCCCATGGAGGAGGCTGGCTTGAGGGAAAGGATGCCCAGCATGCATGGGAGAAGCTTTGCAGGGTCTCCATGCCCTCCATCAGGGCATCTTCTTAACTGCCCAGACAAGTCCCCACCCAGCTGGCCAACCTTTCTAGAGCCCATTGGGCAGG
The DNA here is from genome assembly GCF_020740795.1 of Apus apus. Taxonomy (NCBI): domain Eukaryota; kingdom Metazoa; phylum Chordata; class Aves; order Apodiformes; family Apodidae; genus Apus; species Apus apus. The sequence continues at coordinate 1,901,905 of NC_067305.1, forward strand.
TCCACCCTCCTCGTGTCACCTCCCCACATTCCAGGCACATCTTGAAGAGGGACTTCATCCCTGTAGCTGTGGCCAAATCCCAGCTCCTGGCTGCTCCATGATGGATGTAGATACCAGACCTGGGTTCCTGTCCCCACACCCTGGCAGGCTGTGGCTCTCTGGGTGCTGTCACGTGTATTTTCTTATCACGCTGGTTAAAACAACCCCGTGGCTCAGCACCCAGAGGAGGTTCTGTGGCCTTTCCTCCACCCAGCCCATCCTGATGCCTGGTCCCCTCTTCCCACCCCAGGACTTCCTGGAGCAGGTTGAGTTGGACCCAGGTTTCCCCCCCAAGGCAAGGAGCTCTTTAGAGTTGTTGTTTCGGGGTTTGTTCTCTATTTAGCAGGGCCTGGGAGCTTTTTAGGGGGAGAAACTGCTCGTTGGGGTCAAGGGAAAGTTAAAGGTCCTTATTCCTTCCCTGGGAAGTCGTGGGGGGGGGGGTCAGGAGCTGCTGCTCTGAGCTCAGGAGGCTCCAAAGGTGAAGAAGGGATGGATTTGTGGGGTGATGCTGTGATGGCCCAGCCAGCAGGGCTGCTGGAGGGACTCTGTGGCCAGGTTCTGCAGATGGTTTTTCCCTTCCCTATTCCTGCTCCTCCTGCAGCAAATGCCAAAATCTACACGGGAAAAACCTCCCCCCTGAGGCAGCCCCAGTTTCTGCTGACAAAGGGCTAAAATCCCCAGCCCATTCCCTCCTCGTGCTGGTTTCTTGGGTGTCCAACCCCATCTTCTGGCAGCTCAGACCATCCCTGAGCATGAGCCAAAGACCTTCAGTTCCATAATTGCCCCCTCTTAAGCTAAAGAAGAAGCTTTCTTCACGATGGTAGGGGATATTCATGCTTTCGATTAAAAGACCTCCTCGGGCAGACCATGGACCACCCGTGAGCAGGGAAGACTCACCAGGAAGCCAATGGGATTTCTACTTCAGCATCAGGCAGAGAAAAACTTGAATCCTAGAACCATCAAGGTTGGAAAAGACCTCCAAGCCCGCCAAGCCCCGTGCCGTTCCCCGCGCGGGCCGGGTGCTCTCTGCTTTTGCTGGCCACCACCTGAATGGCCCCTGGGAGCCCACTGGAGGTCTTCAAGCCTTCTTCCTGTCCCAGCTGGTGGCAGAGCCCAGGTGTCCAGTGAAGGCTGCTGAACCCTCCCCACGTCACGTTGAGTGCCAAGGTGTCGTGCTCCGGCGCGGCGTTCGCCGGGGCCGGGACGCGCCGTGCTCGTTTCCTTCCCTCTCAGATCCTAAAGCTTTGAGAGAAGCAAGAAGTCAGGACCTGCCTTTTTGTTTTGGTTTGTTTGGTTTTGGTCTAGAGGGTTGTGCCTTTTTTTTTTTTCCCCCTCTTTTTTTTTTTTTTCCTTTTGGTTTTTTTTTTGGAAGAATCATTCCCAACCGGCACCGTTCGCTTCCCGGCCCCTCGCGTCGGGGAAGAAGCTCTTGTGCTTTGCAGATGGAAAGGAAGGTCCTGCCTTCCCCTCCTGCAGGACTCAGAGGAAACAGCCACGGGGGTGGGAGGTTGAAGTGGGTTTTTTTTTTTTTTTTGGGAAAAAAAAAAGCACACACCCTTCTTTACATCCTTGGTGTTCACCAGCCAACGGGCACCAACGGGCGACGGCACCGTTTCCATTTCATCTGGCCAAGAACCCAAGAAAGCACCTTAAACCAGGACCAGCCTCAGCCCTCCCGCTGAGTTTTTCCAGCTTCTGACACCCTGTCCATCTCTGGGGGGAGAGATGGTGGGTTTGGAGCAATCCAAGGAAACCCAAGGAAGCCTGGAAGCGTCCAACACCCGCCACTCAACCTGCCCGGCCGCGGGAACCTGCACTTCTCAGTTCTCTTTGCAAAGGAACCGACTCAATGATTTCTTGGGAGAGAAACCCAGTGATTAAATGTTGATTTGATGATTTCTCACCCAGGAGGGGTGGCCCGTGTCCCGGGGATGGCAGGGGCATGGTGACCCCTGCTGCCTGCAGCCTCTGCCTTGGGGACGTGGTGGCAGTGCCAAGGTCCCTCGGGATCACAGAATCGTGGGATGGTTTGGGTTGGAAGGGAACTTCAAGATCATCTAGATCCAACCCCCCCTGCAGGGACACCTCCCACCAGCCCATGGTTGCTCCAAGCCCCATCCAACCTGACCTGGAACACTTTGTCCCTCTGTGCCACCAAGAGGTGGCAGCTGAGCAGAGCCAGGCAGCTGAGGGAGAAAGGGGAAGGAAAAAAGCCTGGGTAGAAATACCTGAAAAAGGGAGATTTGGGCTCCCCCCTGCACTGCAACCACGTGTGGCCACTGGAGAAGACCCACGGGAGCCCTGAGAGCCCCGACTCTCTTCGGTGCTGGGTCCTCAGTGTCTTGGGGACAGCTCTGTCCCACTGGCCACCACGGGGTGTTTTACCACCTGGGGGTTTCCAGCAGCCCTGGGCAGCAGTTCCCTGGAGCAGGGCGAGCTCAACCACGATTCCTCTTTTCCAGATGAAGATTCACTTTGTGTTTGTTTGTTTGTTTGTTTGTTTGCTCGGGCAGTTTAGCTGAGTGTGCATTTCCACCTCCAGAACCCTGACACTGTGTATAAAAAAAACGGATAAAATATATATATATATATATATATAATATATTCTTGTGAATGTTGGTGCAAAACAGAGAAAAATATATAAAGTTCCAGTCGGTTTTATGTTATTTTTTATCTCTATGAATGAAAGGAAGAAATGGGAAACATGGGGTGGTTTTTTTTTTCCCATTTACCACCCTCCACACACCCCTACCTGTAGATACCAACAGGTTTCCTGCAGATGGTTTTTTTTTGTTTGTTTCCTTTTTAGATTTAGGGAGATGCTTCTGTTCTCATGGAATGTCCTGTCTTGTAAGATTGTAATTTCTATTTTTTTAAAAAGCAAAGAAAATGACTAAATAAAATTTCCTCTTTCGGACCAGTCAGCTGAGGAAGGGAGGGCAGGGGAGGGAGAAATGTTTATTTAGGGACAAAAAAGTTGGCTGAATTTTTCATGACGTTAAATAAAAAGTAATATAATGGATGGATGAAAAGCTTGGTGGGTTTTTTTCCCCCCCCCGAGGTGTGTCCTGCAGGTCTGTGGGTGTTTTGCACCGAATTTGCAGCCATTCAGCAAGGTTGGGGCAGGCTGGAGAGCTGGGCAAAGAGGAACCTCATGAGGTTCAACAAGAGCAAGGGCAGAGTCCTGCACCTGGGGAGGAGCAACAAAATGCACCAGTTCAGGCCAGGAGGTGACCTGCTGGAGAGCAGCTCCATGGAGAAGGACCTTGGAGTCCTGGTGGACAAGTTCTCCATGGGACAACAATGTGCCCTTGTGGCCAGGAAGGCCAGTGGTAGCTTGGGGTGCATCAGGAGGAGTGTGTCCAGCAGGTCAGGGAGGTTCTCATCCCCCTCTGCTCGGCCCTGGTGAGACCTCACTTGGAGTGTTGAGTCCAGTTCTGGGCTCCCCAGTTCCAGAGGGACAGGGATCTACTGGGGAGAGGCCAAGGGAAGCCACGAGGATGATGAAGGGACTGGAACACCTGCCTGAGGAGGAAAGGCTGAGAGACCTGGGGCTGTTCAGTCTGGAGAGGAGAAGCCTGAGGGGGCATCTCATGAATGTCTATCAATCCATGAGGGCAGCAAGAAGGCAGGACAAGCTCTTGTCACTTGTGCCCTGGGACAGGACGAGGGGCAATGGATTCAAACTGGAGCCCAGGAAGTTCCAGCTCAAGATGAGGAAGAACTTCTTTGCTGTGAGGGTGACAGAGCCCTGGGACAGGCTGCCCAGAGAGGCTGTGGAGTCTCCTTCTCTGGAGACTTTCCAGACCTGTCTGGATGCCTTTCTGAGTGACCTGCCCTGGTTTTGGTCCTGCTCTGGCAGGGGGGTTGGCCTGGATGATCTTTGGGGGTCCCTTCCAACCCCTGACACGCTGTGACTCTGTGGGGAAGGTTTATTATCCAGTGGGAACAAGGAGGAAGCAGAGCTGGGCTCCAGGACTGCAGGGACAGCAGTGGGGGGGGGGGCAGCAGCCCACAGCCCTTCCAACCTGCCACACTCTGGCACCGGGCTTTGGGTTTCAGGTCTTTTAAAAGGTGTCTTTTCTTCCCCCTCCCCCCACCCAAAACCAACCAAATAAAAGTTTCTTCATTGCTTTTAGGAAAAAAAAAAAAGAGAGAAATTCAAGCCCGGGATCCAGCTTTGCAAAGAGCTGCTCTGCAAACAAAACGTGTGTATGAGAACTTCCCTCTGGGCTCCAGGGGGTCGCTGGGGGGGGGGCAGCCAGGTCTGTGGGCCTGGGGGGGGGGTGAAGGGACCACGAAAACCCAACCCCCTGCAGCAGGAGGTGGCAGGGAGGGGTGGCCCTGCGTGTCGGTCCCACACAGGGCACGGTGGGGAGCAGGATGGCCGGTGTCCCCATCCCTTGGCTCTGTCCCCCCCCCCCCGTTTTCCCTCAGCGATCACTTCCCTGCTCCTACTGGTGGTCGAAGGTGCCCAGTAGCACTGGATTGACTGGGGCGGAGGGACCTCTGCTGGTTTGTTGCTACAATATTCCCTGGGATGCTCCTGGATGGAAAGAGACGGGAGGCATGACCCTCCTCTGCAAAAACACATCTGCCCAGCTGGGAAATCCTGCAGCCTCCTGGAGCCATGAACCCAGCCTGAGCTGGAGGGAAGCTCTGCAGAGCACGGGGGGGCAGTTCATAGAATTCCCAGACAGGTTTGGGTGGGAAGGGACCTGAAAGATCATCTAGATCCAACCCCCTGCATGGGCAGGGACACCTCCCACCAGCCCAGGCTGCTCCAAGCCCCATCCAACCTGCCCTTCAACACTGCCAGGGATGGGGCAGAAAGGAGGTTAGAGTGAGCAGGGGGGGGGTCAGTCTCTTCTCCCAGGTGATAGGACATGAGAAACGGCCTCAGGTTGTGCCAGGGGAGGTTTAGGTTGGATCTTGGGAACAATTTATTCATAAAAAGGGTTGTCAGGCCCTGGCCCAGGCTGCCCAGGGCAGGGGGGGAGTCCCCATCCCTGGAGGGGTTTCCAAGCCCTGTAGATGTGGTGCTGAGGGACACGGGGCAGTGGTGGCCTTGGCAGGGCTGGGGGAACAGTTGGACTTTTATCATCTTAAAGGTCTTTTCCAACCCAAAACGCCTCCGTGATTCCGGAGGCCGGGACAGAGGGCTGAGCCTCACCCAGCCCCGCTCCCCGCCTCCCCTGGCTCCTGCCACCACCGCTGAGGCTCCCGCACCCCTCGGGGTCCATCCACCCCCCTTGCCCACCCCCCCGTTTGGCGACAAACCCGCTCGGGGCGACGGAGCCTCCCGCAACCATTTCCCCCCCCGCCCCGCACAATTCTGTCCCTCGCGGCTCCCGTAGCGGAGCGCTCCCCGCCTCGGCGCCCTCAGCCCGGCCGTGAGGCGCGGCGGGGGGAGCTGCCGCAGGGCACGCTGGGAAATGTAGTCCTGAGTGCCCGGCGCGTCGCGGCGGCGGCCTCGGCGGGGACTCGGTTTCCCAGCGCGCTCCGCGGCGGGCCCGGGGGGGGTGCGGGGCTCCGGCCGCTGCGCCTCGGGCTGGGCACGGTGAGCGGCGGGACGGGCCGCGGGGCAGCGGGAAGGGCCGGGGAACGGCCCGGGGGGTTGGGGAGGGGGGGGAGCGGGGGAGCGAGGCCTCGGGGCTGGCTGAGGGTGGGAGGGGACGGAGCTGCCGCAGCCCTGGGGGCTTGGGCGGGGGGGGGGGGAGGGATGAGGGGCGATAAGGGGGGGGGAGGGGGGCGACAAGGGGGTGGGGGGGGATGGGGACAGTGGGGGGAAGGCAGGGGAGGGGGTGTCGGGGCAGCCCGTGCTGCGGGAGGGACCGGGGACAGGGCTGTGGGGACGTGGCCGGTGTGGGGAGGGATCGGGGACAGGGCTGGCGGGGGGGGCTGGGGGCAGCCCCGGGGACAGGGTCTGTGTTGGGGGGGGGGGGCTGGGGAGAGGGGGGGAGAGGGCCCCGGGGACAGGGTGTGCCGGGGGGGGGGGCTGGGATCAGGGTGTGCGGGGGGCTGGGGGCAGCCCCGGGGTCAGGGTGTGGGCGGGGAGCCGGGGACACCCGGGGAGGGGGTGTGCGGGGGGGGCTGGGGGCAGCCCCGGGTCAGGGTGTGCGGGGGGGGGGGCTGGGGACAGCCCCGGAGAGGGGGTCCCGGCCACCCGGGAAGCGCTGGGGCAGCTCCCGTGCCCTCGGGAATTCCAGCACCCTCAGTCTCTCCCCGCCCCGCCGTGGGATGCTCGGGAATTTTCCTCTCTCTCTCTCTCTCTCTCTCGGTTGCTTTTTGCCCTGGCGGGGGGGGGAAGCGGCCCGGCCGCATCTGCCGGGTGGGGGGGGATGCGGGCAGGGGGAGCACGGGGCAGCTGCTTGGGGGAATTGATGGGAGGGGTTCTCCAGGGACTGGGAGGGGTTCTCCAGGGACTGGGAGGGGTTCTCCAGGGACTGGGAGGGGCGAGGGTGAAGCTTTTGGGTGTGTCTGCTTTGGTACTGACTCTGAGACCTCCTGTCCTGGATGGAGACACAACACAGACCATGTAAATTCCCACCATGCCCCCCCCCCCCCCACCCCCCAATCTTAGTTTTTTGTGAGCATTAACTCACTCTGGAAACTCCTATTGGACCCTGTGATGAAGAGAGCATTGACTTAGAAACGAAGCAGGTGGTTGATGGATTAATATCTCTGCTTTTTAGTTCTATTCTGAGCCAACTGATATTGTTGCTGCTGTTTTCAGCCCAGGTCTTTTATGTCTGAGTAGGTGACAAGTGGTGGAACTTGTCCCTTAACACGTGTGTTTCTGGGTTTTCTCTTTTCCTCTTGAGCCATCTCTGCCCTGAGAGGCCAAGCTGAGCTGGAGCTGGTTGTACCAAAGTCAATATTCGTCTGCTGCAGGTTCTGTGGAAGGGACTGGCAGTGATTTGGCAGGAGAGGAAACACTATTGAACACCAACTCTATCAGTGATGCAAAGTCCAGGTTCACAAAGCTGAGCCAAGTGTTCTGGGGCCTTGCAGGGTGACCTCTGCTGCCCTGGGCTCTCTGGGAGGTTCCTGGTAAGAGTTGGGCATCTGAATGAGACTGAAAATCAGCTTTTTTCTCTTAAAATTAGTGCAGAGTCACCACTTTCTTTTTAAAATGCAGCTGGAAGGGATACAAGGGAGGGATTTGCTTGTGCTGGGCTGGTGGTTTCCAATCCACATCTCTCAAATCCCAGCAGGATGCCCTTGCTTTTAGGCTGTTTCAGGAGTTGTGTGTTGTGCCCAGGTCTCCTCATCCCACTTGTGCTCTCATAATTAAACCATTATCTGAGGAGGGAGTGTCAGCAAGTTCTGCTGTTGTTCTGGTTGGATCCTGCCCCTCAGTTTGCTTTCAGCAAAGGGCTCTAGATTAAAACCCCGAGCACAGATCCCTGTAGAGGCTTTCAGCCTCTCTGCAGGCATCGTGCTGGCATGAAAATAGAGGAGCAGCACAGAAAATATCCTCCAGCAAGATTGCAGAAGCTGGTGAATGTTGTTGGGTGGAAATCATGGGATGTTGGGTCTTCTGAGTTGGGCTGGGATATCTGTGGATGGCACGAGAGGAGCTGGTGGCCTGTGAACCTGGTCTCAGGGGACTTGTCCAGGTCACCAGCTGGGTTTATGGCAAAGCAGGAATGAGTTCAGCTCTCCCACCTCCTCTTTTGTCCCATCCTATATTTATTCCCCTTACCACCCACCTTCTTTTTGGGAGAAAGAAGCAGTGAGAAATAACAGAAACTATAAAAAACTATTGACTGTAATATCAGCAAATACAAGCTGGGTGGAGAAGGGATCAGAAACAGCCCTGAGGAGAAGGACTTGGGGGTGATGGTGGATGAGAAGCTCAACATGAGTTCTCAACATTTGCTGGAGCCCAGAAACCAACTGTGTGTCCTGGGCTGCACCAAAAGCAGCGTGGGCAGCAGGGCCAGGGAGGGGATTGTCCCCTCTGCTCTGCTCTTGTGGGACCCCCCTGGAGAACTGTCCAGTTCTGGAGGCTTCAACTTAAGAAGGACACGGAGCTGTTGGAGAGAGTCCAGAGGAGGCCACAGAGATGATCCAAGGGCTGGAGCAGCTCTGCTCTGGAGCCAGGCTGGGAGAGTTGGGGTGTTGAGCCTGGAGAAGAGAAGGCTCCAGGGAGACCTTAGAGCACCTTCCAGTGCCCGAAGGGGCTCCAGGAAAGCTGGGGAGGGACTTGGGACAAGGGCATGAAGGGAGAGGACAAGGGGGGATGGATTGAGAAGAGGGGAGGTTGAGGTGAGACCTGAGGAGGGAATTCTGGAGTGTGAGGGTGGGGAGAGCCTGGCCCAGGTTGCCCAGGGAAGCTGTGGCTGCCCCATCCCTGGCAGTGTTGAAGGGCAGGTTGGATGGGGCTTGGAGCAGCCTGGGCTGGTGGGAGGTGTCCCTGCCCATGCAGGGGTTGGGACTGGGTGATCTTTAAGGTCCCTTCCAACACAAACCATCCCATGATTCTATACAAACAACAAAGGGGACTGGCCATGACATCCAATGCACTTCTAGCAGATTCCTGCAGGTGCTCTACAAAAATTTCCCTGATCTGAGATGGTGAAACACATTTCATGCTGAAGTCACAGTCAAAATAATCCCACTGCTGCCTGCCTGGACAACCAGCTCGGGTTGCCAGTGTGTCTTGGTTTGAAAGGGAAATGATGCCTCTTAAAATGACACTGGGCAGTTTTGTCTTTGAAATGCTGGTGAAGAAAAGCTCTGACTGTCTCCAGCAGGCTCCTGTGAGTCATGTGCCTTGGGCTGTAAACCTGGGAATTACTCATTGACCATGGATGAGCACAGTAGGAAAAGGAAGTTCACTTCACACCCTGGTTTCCGTAGCTTGTGTGGGGCTTTTTTTTCCTCCTTCCTCCACAAATAGTGAATTGTGCATGAAGAAACCTCTGCAGTGGAGAGCAGGGTGTTGGGTTCTGTCTGTCCCCAATCTAGTGTGGCCAGCAGGTCAGGGAGGTTCTCCTGCCCCTCTGCTCTGCCCTGGGGAGGCCTCACCTGGAGAACTGGGTCCAGTTCTGGGCTCCCCAGTTTGTGAAGGACAAGGAGCTGCTGGAGAGAGTCCAGCCCAGGGCACTGAGATGCTGAGGGGGCTGGAGCATCTGCCTGGGAGGAAAGGCTGGGAGAGCTGGGGCTGCTCAGCTGAGAGAAAAGGAGGCTGAGGGGGGATCTGGTCAGTGCTGGTGAATATCTCCAGGGGGTGGCAGGAGGATGGGGCCAGACTCTGCTCAGGGGTGCCCAGGGACAGGACAAGGGGCAATGGGCACAAACTGGAGCACGGGAGGGTCGAGCTAAACATGAGGAAACACTTTTTGAGTGTGAGGGTGACAGAGCCCTGGGCCAGGCTGCCCAGGGAGGCTGTGGAGTCTCCATCCCTGGAGACATTCCAACCCCACCTGGATGTGTTCCTGTGGGATCTGCTCTAGGGCATCCTGCTCTTGCAGGGGGTTGGACTGGGTGATCTCCAGAGGTCCCTTCCAACCCCCTAACATTTAAAAAAAAACAAAAACAAAACAAAGCTGCAGACCTTCCCCTGAATCAAGAGCTTATCTTGGTGGTGTTATCTGGCTCAGATTGACCCATGGTTGGATGATACCTGTTTATGTTCCTGATTATCTGTGTTTGCTACAGAATCTATTTCCTTATGACAGGATCTTGTGTCTGGAGTGTGACTTGAGGACATTTAGGCTGTTCAGTGAATTTTTCCTGCTAAAGGAGTTTTACCCTCTGGTCATCCCAGCTGAGCAACATGATCAACTTACCAGGCACAAGATTTTTACCCTGACTCTCCAGTGGAAGGTCAGCACATCTCAGAAGCTGATTATTGAGTGTAAAACTTGAGGGGTGGTGACACTCCAGAGGGCTGTGCTGCCATCCATGGACCTGGACAGGCTGGAGAGCTGGGCAGAGAGGAACCTCATGAGGTTCAACAAGGGCAAGTGTAGGATCCTGCACCTGGGAAGGGAGAACCCCAAGCACCAATCTAGGTTAGGGGTGGACCTGCTGGGAAGCAGTTCTGAGAAGGATCTGGGGGTCGTGGTAGATAGTAAATGACCCATGAGCCAGGAATGTGCCCTTGTGGCCAAGAAGGCCAATGGAATCCTGGAGTGCATAAGGAAGAGTGTGGCTAGTAGGTCAAGTGAGGTCATCTTCCCCCTCTGCTCTGCCCTGGTGAGGCCTCCTCTGGAGAACTGGGTCCAGTTCTGGGCTCCCCAGTTCAAGAGAAACAGGGAACTGCTGGAGAGAGTCCAGGGGAGGGCAACAAAGATGCCTGGGTGACTGGAGCATCTGCCTGATGAGGAAAGGCTGAGAGAGCCTGGAGAGGAGAAGACTGAGGGGGGACCTTATTTATGCCTGTAAGTATGTCAGGGTGGGTGCAGGAGGATGGAGCCAGACTCAGCCCAGTAGTTCCCAGTGACAGGACAAGGGGCAACAGGCACAAGCTGGAACATGGGAAGTTCTGTTGAAATAGGAGAAAAAACTGATTTGCTGTGAGGGTGACAGAGCCCTGGGCCAGGCTGCCCAGGGAGGGTGTGGAGTCCCCTTCTCTGCAGATACTCAAGACCCCCCTGGATGCAGCCCTGGGGAATGTGCTCTGGGTGATCCTGCTTTAGCAGAGGGGCTGGACTGGATGATCTCTGGAGGTCCCTTCCAACTAACAATTCCATGATTCTGTGAGACTTGGTCATAGGCTCGTGTCCTTGCACAAAGCAGAGGTCCTCGTGCTGCTGTGCAGTTCCAGGTCAGATCTTTCTGAAGGGAATTTGCAGTTGTTGTCCCAGGAGCTTCAGTGGGGTTACTCAGGAAAGCAAAGGTTGCTGGAGAGAGGAATATCCAGTAGTTGCTGTCGTAGGTTGTTTACTTGATAATTTACTGTCTTGAAAGCATTGGACTGTGGCTGAGATCACTCGGAAATGAGCAGGTGAATGAGAACAACTGGGTGAGAGGAGAAGGGAGTGGAGCACCAGACTGCTCCTTTCTCTGGATTTTATCTATTTATTGAGTCAAAGCCTCTCAACAGCACCACAGTTGTCTTCTTGAGAAGGGAGGGCACAGGAGAGCTCCTGCTTGGCCAGGATGCCCCCATCAGGCCAGAGATGTGTCCCTTTGTCTTCTGGTCCCTTTTCCAGTGGACAGACTGACTCCTCCTGCCACTGCAGCTGTAAGACACTGGCCTGGAAGGACATGAATTAAATAAGCCTCTTCTGAAGGTGGACCTTACTTGTTTGCTCATCTTTTGGGGAAAGACTCTTTCCTCTTGGTGCATGACTCTACCTGGTGGTCATTTGTTCTCCCCCCAGAATGTGCAGATCTCACCTGGGAGCAGCTGCAGGTGGGTGGGGTGAAGTTTTAGTTGCTTTCTTGACTGTCTTCGTACTTCATTTTCTAGCCACACGTTTTTGAAAGGCAAAGAAAAAAGGCTTCCATTTGTAAATCATGTTTTTCAAAGCCTGTGGGACACGGGGTCATGTTGGTGTTGTGGGAATGTCCCAAGGCTTCTACTGGGACTGGGCTCCCTGTGCCAGCCTTTAACCAGGGAGTCCCAGCCCTGAGTAGCTCCTGACTGACACAGCTTTCCTGTCCACACTCAGTTGCTTTCTTTACACTAGTACAAGCAAAACAGATGTCCTTCTCAATGTGGACATAGTTAAGTTGATGCTCAACATGAGTTCTCAACATGTGCTGGAGCCCAGAAACCAACTGTGTGTCCTGGGCTGCACCAAAAGCAGCATGGGCACCAGCAGGGCCAGGGAGGGGATTGTCCCCTCTGTTCTGCTCTTGTGGGACCCCCCTGGAGAACTGTGTGCAGTTCTGGAGCCCCCAGCACACGAAGGACATGGAGCTCCTGGAGAGAGTCCAGAGGAGGCCACGGAGATGATCCAAGGGCTGGAGCAGCTCTGCTCTGGAGCCAGGCTGGGAGAGTTGGGGTGTTCAGCCTGGAGAAGAGAAGGCTCCAGGGAGACCTTAGAGCAGCTTCCAGTGCCTGAAGGGGCTGCAGGAAAGCTGGGGAGGGACTTGGGACAAGGGCAGGGAGGGAGAGGACAAGGGGAGATGCATGAAAACTGGAAGAGGGAGATTGAGGTGAGACATGAGGAGGGAATTCTGGAGTGTGAGGGTGGTGAGAGCCTGGCCCAGGTTGCCCAGGGAAGCTGTGGCTGCCCTATCTCTGGCAGTGTTGAAGGGCAGGTTGGATGGGGCTTGGAGCAACCTGGGCTGGTGGGAGGTGTCCCTGCCCATGCAGGGGGTTGGATCTAGATGAAGTTAAAGGTCCCTCAAACCCAAACCCGTCTGGGATTCCAGGTTTCTATAACTGCATCTCTCCATGTGGGAAGAAGCAGCTGCCCACATGTCCTGCTTTGAGCCAGGATGAGGCCAATTTTCCTTGTACTGATTCTTTTCCCTTCAGCAAGCTTTCTTTTAACTAGTCACAGAGCCTTCTGACTAAAGCTGGTAAGAGAGGGGTGTTTCTCTACCTGCTGGGGCTCCAAGGTCGCACCTTCACTCTGCTGGCTCAGACACTACGGGGAGATCTCTGGCCCCCCCATAGAGGCTGAGTTAGCCAGACAGCAAAACTGGCCAGAGATGTTCCATTCCATATATCTGAGTGAGCTCAAAGGAAGGTCAGAGATCACAGAAGACAAATTCCTTCCTGCTTCTTCTCCCCTTCTCTTCCATCCATGGCCGGCATCCGGGGAGGACTCCATCCATCCATCACCATCAACCCCCAGGCTCCAGCTCTCCTGACCCTCATCACTCTGGGCTTTCTCCAGCAGCTCTGGGATTTCTTGGGACTGTTCCCAGCTCAGGAGATGCTGTGGGAGTTGCTGGGGGTGGGAGGAGGCGAGAGGCTTTTGCACATCCCTGAACACGTTTGTACATAATTGTATCTATTTTTTATTATGTCATGAGTGTTGAATCAGAGAGCTGTGTAGTTTAGTTTTCAATCCAACCCAGTCTCTCTCTTTTTCTCTCTCTCCTTCCCTACCTGGGGGGAGGGGGAGGGGATGGGGAGCACCCTGGTAGGTTCTGAGTCCAATGGTGGTACCAGGCGGGTCCCGCTTTGCCTCAGGGGGCAGGTGACCCCACCAGGGACTGCGCTGGAGCAGCTCAGCTGGAAAGGAAGGGAGACCCCACCCCAACAAAGGAAAGTGTGAACTCTGCCACCTCCAGACCCGAGGCAGGTGGGAGGACAGCACAGAGGTGCAGAAGAGGGGCAAGAGCTGCTGTGAGTCCCGGGGGTTTCGGGTGCAGATTCCAGCCCCGCGCGGCGGTGGCTGCGGGGCTGGGCTGGGCTTTGCTGGGGGCAGATCTCAGGCTTGACTTCCTTCCTCTTGCTAACTCTTGACAATCACTGCCGTGCTGGTTTAGAGGGTTGTTCTCTGGTTTTCTGGGTTTCCATTTGGGATTTGCAGGTAGGGACAGGAGGTGGTTTTAGTCTTAGTGAAGAAGAGGAGGAGTCGAAGCTCAGCCCAGACTCTGCTGCTCTCGTCCCAGTGATCAGTTCTGCCAGTACCAGCAACTGGTGCTGAGTAAACTTTGCAGGATTTGATTCTTCCAGGTCATGTTCAGTGGCTGTAACAGGAAGAATGAATCTGCATTTTAAGCTTGTGCAAGATTCTTAAAATAAGGAGCTGGTTGGGCTTTTTGTCCCAGCTGTTTGTTGGTTTTACCAGCAGGCGACTTCCCAACTCACAGTGATTATCTGGTTGTTTCAGCAGTTGGGAAGGTCCACAGAGCCAGGAGCCAACAGATCATCTCAACACCTCCATGAGGCATTCAGTCTGGTGAGCTCTTACAAATTTCTCTCCCCGTGTGTGGGCTTTGCTGGGTGCCACCCAGACCTTGGTGTGGTGGCTGGAAGGTGCCCATGTTCTGGCAGGGGCTGTTTGTGCAACCTCAGCCTCTGCCAGGTACCACTAAGAGGACTTTTGTTTGCTGCTGGATGATACCAGCCTTAAAAGTGGGGTTGTGCTGAATGAGATCCTCCAGGTGGAGCTTTATGTGACCGAGGACAAACTGTGATCCTTTCTGTAAGGTTCCAGCCTGCCTACTTTGGGCAGAGAGAAAGTAATTTGTAGTGGGAAGCCAAGGCTCACAGTCTGTCCAACCCTGTGCTGGAGATACTCCCAATTCCAGGAGATTCTCTGGGTGTTGGTTAGTGACAGGCACTGACCTGGTTTTCTTTCTCCAATAGATCTGTTGCTGTCTCTCTGACACTGCACCAGGGAACACTCTGAATAGACATGGCAGGTAAGAGCACCTCAAGTGTTGGAGCAGCTCCAGAGGAGGCCACAGAGATGATCTGAGGGCTGGAGCAGCTCTGCTCTGGAGACAGGCTGGGAGAGTTGGGGTGTTGAGCCTGGAGAAGAGAAGGCTCCAGGGAGACCTTAGAGCACCTTCCAGTGCCTGAAGGGGCTCCAGGAAAGCTGGGGAGGGGCTTGGGACAAGGGCAGGGAGGGATGGGATGAGGAACAAAGGTCTTAAACCAGAGCAGCGTAGATTTAGATTAGACATCAGGAAGAAGTTCTTTCCAGTGAGGGTGGTGGATCACTGGCTGCCCAGAGAGGTGGGGGAGGCCCCATCCCTGGAGACATTCAGGGTCAGGCTTGATGGGCTTGGAGCAACCTGATGTAGTTGAAGAGGTCCCTGCTCACTGGGGGGGGTGAAACCAGATGAGCTTTGAAGATCCCTCCAACCCAACACGTTCTGTGATTCTGTGAAATCCAGCACTGTAGGAGGAGAGTTTCAGGGAATCTTTTCAGTATGTTGTAGTGGCTGTACCCCATCAGGTATGCAAAATGTGTCCCTTCCTGAATTCTTAGTGACCCCTAAAGCTCTCCAGCTACTTCTTTTCCCTTGGGCTCGTTCACTCTTACCCTGTCTCCCCTGTGGCTTTGCCAGCTGAGGTTACTGCTTGAACCACAAGGGCTCAGGTGGGATTTGTCTGGAAGTTTTATGAGGATGGAATTTACTCACCAAAAAAAAAATAATAGGAGAATGATCTGTTCCTTAGTGAGGCTAAACAGCTTCCCAGAGTTTTCCTGGCTGTGCTGGTGATATTAATACCTCTTTATTTTCTGTTCCCTGGCAATACAGTCTGGTTTTTGACAGCATGGGTTGTGCTTGCTAATCTCATGTGTTGATCTTAGCCTGGATGAGAGTGCTGGAGGACTCCAAGCTCTGCAGCCAGAGATGAAAGAGGACATTTTCATTTGGTTCCTTTTGTCTGTTCTTGGAAGTAACCCAGAACAGTTGAAAACTACAGGGTCTCTGAGTGGGAAAGAATGGTCATCTGGCTGCTTGCAGCTGGGCAGCAACAGAGAAGCAGAGGGATCCTGATCTTGGTGAGCCCAGCCAGCAATTCTGGAAGTACTTGGAGCAGTTTGTCAGCTTGAAAACTGAGCAACTGCAGTGGCTGCTTCCCAGCAGGCCAGTTAGTTTTGGCCCCACCATTTGGGGACTTCTGCACTAGGGACTGGCAGCAGCTCTGTTGCCCATGACAGGTCTGTTCTGTAGGAGAGAGAAAATGGAAGAACTGAAGGAACTGGCTGCAGCTTGAGCTGCTGAAGACAGAGCAAAATTTTCCTCATCCCTCCAAAAAAACAACCCAAAATTGTTAGAGAATCTGCTTTTATTGTGGTTGCTTAATCATCATCTTATTGACATCCCCAGAGAGTTGTTTCTTCAGCTTTGAAAGCTGTGCCTCCTTTCTTTCCTTTGATCCAGCTTTGTTGTGTCCTTTTGTGGGCTGCTGAGAAAGGAGAAAGCTCATTAAGTGTTTACAGCAAACAACAAATTAGTGCTCAGAAGTCCAAATTCCTCTGGACTTTGAAAGCAGCCCTGGGACATCAGCACTGCATGGGATGCCCTCAGCACTGGGTGTTAACCAGTAACTGGCACCAGCTCTACAGGGCACCTGAATTTGTGTAAAATGTGTTTGGAGATGGGTGAGGAGGGGCAGACAATGTCTGTTTTTATAAGGAAAAGCCTACTGAAAAGTCATGTTGTGCTGGGGACTTCAGACATTGTTCCATGTTCAGGACACCAACCATGTCCTGGGCTGCAGCACCAGCAGGGCCAGGAAGGGGATTGTCCCCTCTGCTCTGCTCCTGTGAGACCCCACCTGGAGCACTGTGTCCAGTTCTGGAGCCCCCAGCACAAGAAGGATGTGGAGCTGTTGGAGAGAGTCCAGAGGAGGCCATGGAGATGATCCAAGGGCTGGAGCAGCTCTGCTCTGGAGCCAGGCTGGGAGAGTTGGGGTGTTCAGCCTGGAGAAGAGAAGGCTCCAGGGAGACCTGAGAGCAGCTTCCAGTGCCTGAAGGGGCTCCAGGAAAGGTGGGGAGGGGCTTGGGACAAGGGCAGGGAGGGAGAGGACAAGGGGGGATGGATTAGAACTGGAAGAGGGAGATTGAGGTGAGACATGAAGAGGGAATTCTGGAGTGTGAGGGTGGTGAGAGCCTGGCCCAGGTTGCCCAGGGAAGCTGTGGCTGCCCCATCCCTGGCAGTGTTGAAGGGCAGGTTGGATGGGGCTTGGAGCAACCTGGGCTGGTGGGAGGTGTCCCTGCCCGTGCAAGGGGGTTGGATCTATGTGATCTTGAAGGTCCCTTCCAACCCAAACCATTCTCTGAGTCTATTTCATTCTGATTCCCTCCCAGCAGCATCAGGGTTAGTTTCTGTGTCCCCTCACCTGCAGTCAGGCCTTGCCTTTCCTCAAGTGTGGCTGTAGCCCCTTCCCTGCCAACCTCCAGCTGCAGCTCAGAAGCTGCTCCTGCAAAATGTCTTCTCACACAGAGATAATGGCAAGAGGAGGGGAACTCTTGTGCTGACAGTTCTCGTTCAGACATTTCCTGTCGTTGTCTGTGCCATTTGGAAGTTTTCCCAGGACATTCTTCATCTCTTCCTCTGGTTGTTTTGAATTCTGTTTACTGGGGCTGAAGCAAACTAGAGACAATTAGTCACAATGCTGTGGAATCAAACTTTTATCAGCACTGGAAGGCAAGAGCAAACATTCCCAAACATGTACAAACCCACATCCAGGCACAAGCAGCCCCAGCCCTGCATCTGTCTAGCAGCTGAGAGCAGCTTTAAGTGCAGAGGATTTAGACACCAAATTACTTGATTTTAAAGCATCATTTCTTCCCAAGGTGAGCTTTCCTTTCCCCCATCCCTGTTGTCAGTCTGTGATTTATTTTATCCGAAGGCAAAGCTTTTTTTTGCCTTTTTTCCCCCTTTTTTCCCCTTTTTCTTCCCCTTTTTTCTTCCCCTTTTTCTTTCCCTTTTTCTTCTTTCCCCTTTTCTTCTTTCCCTTTTTCTTCTTTCCCCTTTTTCTTCTTCCCCTTTTCCTTCTTTCCCCTTTTTCTTCTTTCCCTTTTTCTTCTTTCCCTTTTCCTTCTTTCCCCTTTTTCTTCTTTCCCCTTTTCCTTCTTTCCCTTTTCCTTCTTTCCCCTTTTCTTCTTTCCCCTTTTCTTCTTTCCCCTTTTTCTTCTTTCCCCTTTTTCTTCTTCCCCTATATTTTTTCCCAGAGCTGAACCTTACAGGAAAAAAAGAAAAGACTTTTAAACAAAAAAATGATACATTCCTGAGTCTTGTCACAATAAAATCATCCCTGGTTTCTGGCCTGCCTTCCCTGAACTGGGTGATACCTGAGTAATAATTGCAGCTTGAGATGCTTTCCCAAGTCACCCTTCCTGCTGTCACAGGGACACACCTGCCACAGGGCCAGCAAACACAGCCTGTGTCTCAGGGTCAGTCATAGGGTCATGGAATGGTTTGGGTTGGAAGGGACCTTCAAGATCATCTGGTTCCAACCCCCCTGCATGGGCAGGGACACCTCCCACCAGCCCAGGTTGCTCCAAGCCCCATCCAACCTGCCCTTCAACACTGCCAGGGATGGGGCAGCCACAGCTTCCCTGGGTTTGTTGCCAGCCTTTCTTCTTTGGTCAGCTGAGAGGTTGTAACTAAAAACCTCTGTGCAGCCTGTTCCCCCCAGATGTTGCTGACCTCTCCCCCTTCCCTGAGGAACCTGAAGCTTGTTGTAAAGTTACTTGCCTTGCAGCACCTTTGGCACAACTTTACAGGGATGTGTGAAGGTATCAAATCCATCTGTTGCTTGTTCTTGTCCATCCCCTGCTCTGAGCCTCCCATGTGCTGGGAGAGCTGGGGCTGCTCAGCTGAGAGAAAAGGAGGCTGAGGGGGGATCTGGTCAGTGCTGGTGAAGATCTCCAGGGGGTGGCAGGAGGATGGGGCCAGACTCTGCTCAGGGGTGCCCAGGGACAGGACAAGGGGCAATGGGCACAAACTGGAGCACAGGAGGGTCAAGCTAAACATGAGGAAACACTTACTGAGTGTGAGGGTGACAGAGCCCTGGGACAGGCTGCCCAGGGAGGTGGTGGAGTCTCCATCCCTGGGGACATTCCAACCCCACCTGGATGTGTTCCTGTGGGATCTGCTCCAGGGGATCCTGCTCTGGCAGGGGGTTGGACTGGGTGATCTCCAGAGATCCCTTCCAACCCCCACCATTCTCTAATTCTGTGAAATGTTGTGTCCACTCCTGAGGAAGGAGACCAAAATACTTGGTGTCCAGAGGGAGGGTGGAGGAGCTGCAGTCACTGGAACGGCCAGAGCTGCTGGTGGTTCATCTCCTTGATTTTTTAAAGATTCCTCCTCACCTTAGGGCTCCACGGGTGGGCATTGGGCAGGGCTGGGGGCTGTGACACTTGCTCAGCCATGTGAGTCTGTTTCTGCTCTCAGCTCGTGTCTCTCTTCTGCCTTGTAGAAAAGGTGAATAACTTCCCACCGCTCCCCAAGTTCATCCCTCTGAAACCATGTTTCTACCAGAATTTTGCTGATGAAATTCCCATCGATTATCAGTCTCTGGTGAAGAGAATCTACCACGTATGGATGTGTAAGTTGAACAAGAAACCTGTGCTGGGAACATGTAGATGTGTATGAAAACACCCTGAGTCTCAGTGACTTCTGTTCTTTAAAGCTTAGACAGCAAATGGTTGATGAGAAACAATGATTCAACTTAGAATAGAACTTTGTGCCCAAATTTTAAGCTGCTATGCCTTGAATCTTTGCTGCTGTTGACAAAAGGGGAGAGTATCAGTGGTAGAAAAATCTAGGAATAGATTTGAGGAGGAAAAAGCAGAGCACATTTGATACCTTTATTAAGGTATTAATACTGGAGAGTTGGGCAGGGAGAAACTTGATGAAGTTCAACCAGGGCAAGTGTAGAGTCTTGCATCTGGGGAAGAACAACCCCATGGACCAGTACAGGTTGGGGGCTGAGCTGCTGGAGAGCAGGGTAGGAGAAAGGGACCTGGGGGTCCTGGTGGACAGGAGGATGACCATGAGCCAGCAATGTGCCCTTGTGGCCAAGAAGGCCAATGGCATCCTGGGGTGAGTTAGAAAGGGGGTGGTTAGTAGGTCAAGGGAGGTTCTCCTCCCCCTCTATTCTGCCTTGGTGAGGCCACATCTGGAGTATTGTGTCCAGTTCTGGGCCCCTCAGTTCAGGAAGGACAGGGAACTGCTGGAAAGAGTCCAGCACAGAGCCACAGAGATGATGGAGGGAGTGGAACATCTCCCTGATGAGGAAAGGCTGAGGGAGCTGGGGCTCTTGAGCTTGGAGAAGAGGAGGCTGAGGGGCGACCTCATCAATGATTACAAATATGTTAAGGGCAGTGTCAGGAGGACAGAGCCAGGCTTTGTTCAGTGATGACCAGTGATAGGACAAGGGGCAATGGCTGCAAACTGGAGCACAGAAGGTTCCATGTGAATATCAGGAAGAACTTCTTTACTGTGAGAGTGACAGAGCCCTGGGACAGGCTGCCCAGAGAGGTGTGGAGTCTCCATCCCTGGACACATTCAAACCCACTTGGATGTGTTCCTGTTTGATGTGCTCTAGGGGATCCTGCTCTGGCAGGGGGGTTGGGCTGGATGATCTTTCCAGGTCCCTCCAACCCCCAAGATTCTGTGATTCTGTGATTAACATCCAGCGATGTTTTACTCCCCAAAAGAGCTCTCTTAAAGTAATCCCCAATTCACCTAAAGGAGGCTGAATAGGAGGATTTTAGGCAAGAAAATAAGCTGATTTGCTTGCTGCCTGTCTCCCCTCCTTGCTGTAGGAAGGTTAAAACCCCCCCTTGTTTGTGCCACCCACAGATTTCCCTCCCCAGTGGAAGCAGTGGCTCCCAGCCCTGTACTGGCTCAGCCTTAGGCACCCATAGCCCACAGAACATTCCTCACCCTGCTGCAGAGAAAGGTGCTGATCCTCTTGGTCACAGCTGCTGATGTGCTGATACTCTGTGTGAACACACCTCCTGGCTCTGACTTTGTGCTGTTTGGCTCAGCTGTTCAAAAAAAAAAAAAAACCAAGCATGAAAATTGACCATTCTTCTCCCAGGAATCAAATGGGATGCAAAATGGTGTGTCAGGCCTGGAGAACCACAGGGAATTCTTTGGGAAGGTTAAAAATCTTTTTGCCTGGCTTATCTTTTTTCATTTCTTCCCCCCCCCAAATGCCTGTCATCCTCTTTACCCTTCTCACTGAAGGCAAGCCAGAGATGCATTTGGTGCCATGCCTTTTATTCCAGATGCAGAGGATGTGTGGATGAGGGAGATTTGTGTGCATAAATAATGGCACAATCTATCACTCCATTGTCCTTTCATTATTTAGAGATGCTGAAATGAGCTCTGTCATTTTCTTGCCTGAAAAAACTGCTTGTCCCTTCAGACTCACTGGTTAAATGTTGCATGTTGTAAAGCTGCCTTTGTCTGCAGCTCTTCCCCAGACAACGTGCCCCTCATTCCCAGCTGGAAAAGTGCCAGGCATGTGGGCAACTAGTCCAGGCATCCCCAGGAGGTTGAAATGTCCATCTGAAACACACTTTTTTAGGGTCTTCCCAACTTTTTGGGGGGGATGGGGTGAAGAGGGTGTAAAGCTGCCTTTGTCTGCAGCTCTCCCTAAACAACATTCCCCTCATTCCCAGCTGGAAAAGTGCTAGTTGTTTGGCCAACTAGTCCAGGCATCCCCAAGAGGTTGAAATGTCCATCTGAAACACACTTTTTGAGGTGTCCCCAACTTTTTTGGGGGGATGGGGTGGAGGGTAAAAGCTGCCTTTGTCTGCAGCTCTTCCCAGACAACGTGCCCCTCATTCCCAGCTGGAAAAGTGCCAGGCATGTGGGGTTGTTTTTAACCAGGAGGTTGAAATGTCCATCTGAGACATGCTTTTTGGGGTGTCCCCAACTTTTCTGGGGATGGGGTGAAGAGGGAGTAAAGCTGCCTTTGTCTGCAGCTCTCCCTAAACAACATTCCCCCTCATTCCCAGCTAGGAAAAGTGCTAGTTGTTTGGCCAGCTAGTCCAGGAGGTTGAAATGTCACTTTTTAGGGTCTTCCCAACTTTTTTGGGGGGGATGGGGTGAAGAGAGACACGGAGAGGGAAGGTGGTGAGGAGGAAAAGGCTGGTGTTAAAAATACCAACAGCAAAGTCGTTGCCAGGAGGTTGGATGCTCGTTACTTTAATTGGATGTGAGCATTTAATGAAGGTGGATGGTGATTTGGGGAAACCTGTACCAGAGCTCCCACTGCTGGAGAACCAGAAACTCCTGCCTGACATGCAGGGAGAACCTTCAAACTCCTTCAAACTTTCTAGATGTTAATTAAAACAAAACGTGTTGTTGTTGGTTTGTTGCTTTTTTTAACTTAAGCAGCTTTTGGAAAACAAGTGACTTCTGAAAAGATTGGAAGAAGTACAGCTAATTACTATATACATGTGAATTAAATAATTAAAACTCCTCCTTCCCACCAATATTAAGATACCTCCAAACCCTGGTGTATAGAACCTCATTGTCAGCTACTCAGGAGACATTTTCTTTGGAGGAAAACAATGTTTTCTTTTCATGCTCATGTAATTTGTGTGTCAGAAGCAGCACCTGGGGTTGGATCCTTCCCACACTCCATCCTCCTGGCTGTGTTGTCAATCCTATTTTAGCAACCACACAACTTTGTAGCTGTTTAGGTGCCTGCACAAGGGCAGGAAGGCTCTGGGGCAGGCTGCCCAGGGAAGCTGTGGCTGCCCCATCCCTGGCAGTGTTGAAGGGCAGGTTGGATGGGGCTTGGAGCAACCTGGGCTGGTGGGAGGTGTCCCTGCCCATGCAGGGGGGTTGGATCCAGATGATCTTGAAGGTCTTTTCACACCCCAACCATTCCATGGACCAAACCACAGGATTCTGTGATTCTGTGAAGGCAGGAGGGGCTGTGCCCAGAGGGGAGTGGGAAGGAGAGGCCAGAGGATCAAGCCAGGGATGTGCTGCAGAGCCCCTGGAGCAAGGACTGGGCAGAGCATGTCCCTTCCTCACAGGTAAAGAGGAAGTCAAGGATGTAATTTGGACTGAAAAAATTAGACCAGGGCCCAAAGTGTCACTGGGAGCTCCTCAGCTCTGAATGGTTTGTGGTGTTTGGGCTCCCCTGCTTTCTCATTTCTCTGTAGCTGTGCTAAGTGACTCAGGTCGCTGCAGAGGGGTTTTTAAGAGTTACCAGGTGTTTTCCAAAATAGGAGCTTGTCACTGGGATGAGCCCCTTTGGCACGGGCAGAGCTTGGGGGGATGCAGGCAGAGCTTGGGGGGGATGCAGGCAGAGCTTGGGGGGATGCAGCAGAGCTGGGGGGGGTGCAGGCAGAACTTTGGGGGATGCAGGCAGAGCTGGGGGGATGCAGGCAGAGATTGGGGGGATGCAGGCAGAGCTGGGGGGGATGCAGGCAGAGCTTGGGGGATGCAGGCAGAACTTTGGGGGATGCAGGCAGAGCTTGGGAGGATGCAGGCAGAGCTGGGGGGATGCAGGCAGAGCTTGGGGGGATGCAGGCAGAGCTTCTGAGGGATGCAGGCAGAGCTGGGGGGATGCAGGCAGAACTTTGGGGAATGCAGGCAGAGCTGGGGGGATGCAGGCAGAGCTTGGGGGGATGCAGGCAGAACTTTGGGGGGTGCAGGCAGAGCTGGGGGGATGCAGGCAGAACTTTGGGGGATGCAGGCAGAGCTTGGGGGGTGCAGGCAGAGCTTGGGGGGGATGCAGGCAGAGCTTGGGGGGATGCAGGCAGAGCTTGGGGGATGCTGGCAAAGCTTGGGGGGATGCAGGCAGAGCTGGGGGGATGCAGGCAGAGCTTGGGGGATGCAGGCAGAGCTTCTGAGGGATGCAGGCAGAGCTGGGAGGGGATGCAGGCAGACCTTGGGGGGGATGCAGGCAGAGCTGGGGGATGCAGGCAGAGCTTGGGGGGATGCAGGCAGAGCTTGGGGGGATGTAGGCAGAGCTTCTGAGGGATGCAGGCAGAGCTGGGGGGATGCAGGCAGAGCTTGGGGGGATGCAGGCAGAGCTGGGGGGATGCAGGCAGAGCTTGGGGGGAATGCAGGCAGAGCTTGGGGGGATGCAGGCAGAGCTGGGGGGATGCAGGCAGAGCTGGGGGGATGCAGGCAGAGCTTTGGGGGGGATGCAGGTAGAGCTTGGGGGGATGCAGGCAGAGCTGGGGGGATGCAGGCAGAGCTTGGGGGGGATGCAGGTAGAGCTTGGGGGGGATGCAGGCAGACCTGGGGGGATGCAGGCAGACCTTGGGGGGGATGCAGGCAGAGCTTGGGGGGATGCAGGCAGAGCTGGGGGGGGATGCAGGCAGAGCTGGGGGGATGCAGGCAGAGCTTGGGGGGGATGCAGGTAGAGCTTGGGGGGGATGCAGGCAGAGCTGGGGGGATGCAGGCAGAGCTGGGGGGGATGCAGGCAGACCTTGGGGGGGATGCAGGCAGAGCTTGGGGGGATGCAGGCAGAGCTGGGGGGGATGCAAGTAGAGCTTGGGGGGGATGCAGGCAGAGCTTGGGGGGATGCAGGCAGAGCTGGGGGGGATGCAGGCAGAGCTGGGGGGGTGCAGGCAGAGCTTTGGGGGATGCACATAGAGCTGTGGGGAGTCTCTGGGTTACTGAGGGCAGCAGGGAGCCCCCAGCACAGGGCTGAACTCAAAATGCCAGAGCTAGGGAATGTGCAACCCCACTTTGTGGGGGGTTTCAGCTGAAGGGACACAGAGGCAACATCACTTTGTGCTTGTCTACTTAGGGGGCTCTGGGGGCTGTTGTCAACTGTTCCTTTGTATCCAAGTGGCAGGACCAGGGATGTGACAGGGCCTTTAGGCCATCCCCGTGGTCCTGTGTCCTCAGCCTGATAGGAGTTTGCTGATCCCCTTGCTCAGGGCAGCTCTCCAAAGCCCTGAAGCCAACTTCAAGGCTTGCTCAGAGGCCCAGGGGAGCAGAAGGAGAGTCCTCCAGGCACTGTGCTGGCTCTGCAACAGCTCCTGAGGCAGCCTCAGCAAGCAGGGACCCCAGTCACACTGGGGATGGGTGCAGGGCAGTGTTTTACCTCCCTCACATAAAGGTTTTTTGCTACAAATGGAAATGGAACCTTGCTTGTAATTCATAATAATACTGGCCTGAGTCTTGTATTGGTCACACCAATTCCTACCCTGCTCTCCATCCTTTGGCAGGTCCCAAAAGTGTTCCCTCCTGCCTCTGCTGTCCCTTTGGAGATGGATGCATCTGTGCTGCCAGCCCCTGGGGCCCTGCAGGAACCTGCTGCTCTCCTGGAGCAGCCTGGACCCCTCCCGTGGCTGTGCTGGGTGTTGGTTTCCTTGCTGTGTGATGAGATGAAACTGCACAACCTCCTATTCTTCCCTCTTTCCAGTTTACTGCCTGACGCTCGTGGTGAACATCATTGCATGCATGGCCTTGTGGATTGGAGGAGGTTATGGGGCCAATTTTGGTCTGGCCATCCTCTGGCTCCTCATCTTCAGTCCCTGTAGCTACATCTGCTGGTTCCGACCTGTCTACAAAGCCTTTAGGTAAGGAGGAGCCCACGAGGTGGGTTTGTTCCCATCTCCCTTGGGAGTGTGATGTGTTGTGACTGGGGAATGCCCCTCTGGAGCTCTGGCTGTCTGGGATAAAGATTAGGGAATTGGTGTCTGAATGTCTTGTTTGCTTTGGAAAGGAAGAAGAATGTGGAGCTTCTGGAATGAGTCCAGAGGAGGCCACGGGGATGATGGGAGGGCTGGAGCAGCTCTGCTCTGGAGCCAGGCTGGGAGAGTTGGGGTGTTCAGCCTGGAGAAGAGAAGGCTCCAGGGAGAGCTTAGAGCAGCTTCCAGTGCCTGAAGGGGCTCCAGGAAAGCTGGGGAGGGGCTTGGGACAAGGGCAGGGAGGGAGAGGACAAGGGGGGATGGATGAAAACTGGCAGAGGGAGATTGAGGTGAGACATGAGGAGGAAATTCTGGAGTGTGAGGGTGGTGAGAGCCTGGCCCAGGTTGCCCAGGGAAGCTGTGGCTGCCCCATCCCTGGCAGTGTTGAAGGGCAGGTTGGATGGGGCTTGGAGCAACCTGGGCTGGTGGGAGGTGTCCCTGCCCATGCAGGGACTCAAACATCTGTCATATGAGGAAAGGCTGAGAGACCTGGGGCTGTTTTAGTCTTGAGAAGCCTAAGAGGGGACCTGGTTAATGTCTGTAAATCTCTGCAGGGTGGGTGTCAGGAATGGGTCAGTCTCTGTTCAGTGGTGCCTGGGACAGGACGAGGGGAAACGGCACCAAGTGACAACACAGGAAGTTCCACCTCAAGATGAGGAGAAACATCTTTCCTGTGAGGGTGACAGAGCCCTGGGACAGGCTGCCCAGAGAGGCTGTGGAATCTCCTTCTCTGGAGACTTTCCAGACCCATCTGGACACGTTCCTGTGTGACCTGCCCTGGGAGTTCCTGCTGCACCAGGGGGATTGGACTCAATGATCTTCAGAGGTCCCTTCCAACCCTTGTGATGTTATGATTCTCTTTAACACCTCCTAAATTAGTTGTTCAAATGCCCTCTGAATTCACTCTTTGTGCCCTGCACCTCCAATCCTGGGGTCAGTTCTGGGCCCCTCAGCACAGGAAGGACATGGAGGGGCTGGAGCGTGTCCAGGGAAGGGCAGTGGAGCTGGGGAAGGGGCTGGAGCACAAGTGTGAGCAGGAGCAGCTGAGGGAGCTGGGGGTTCAGCCTGGAGACAAGGAGGTGAGGGGAGACCTGCTGGCTCTGCAGCTGCTTGAGAGGAGGTTGGAGCCAGGGGGGTCGGGCTCTGCTCCCCAGGAACAAGTGATGGGACAAGAGGAAATGGCCTCAGGTTGTGCCAGGGGAGATTTAGACTGGATATTAGGAGAAACTTCTTCACTGAAAAGCTCATCAGGCCCTGGAACTGCCCAGAGATGTGGTGGAGTCACCATCCCTGGAGGGATTTAAGAGACATGTAGATGTGGCTTTAGGGGCAGGGTTTAGTGTGGACATGGTGGACTTGGCAGTGTTAGGCTTATGGTTGGACTTGATGATCTTAAAGGTCTTTTCCACCAAAATGATTCCATGGTTCTGTTATTATAACACTGGACATGTGTCCACTGGTGGAACTGGAAGGCCAATGGGTTGGGTTCATCTGAAAGTTTTAGAAGACAAGGAAGTACCAGCTCTGAACTCTTGTCCTCTGGGTCTGGGGGTTTAATCCCCATCACTAGTTCAGAAGCCTGGGGGCCTCTGAGCACCAACTAAGGCCCAAAGAGCAGCTTCCATTCTGAAGTCTGGGAGAAATTGCTCCTCCTCGTTGACCTCCTCTGGGCTTCACAAGGACTGTTTTTAATTACTGCTTTAATGTTGTTTGTATGTGTTGATGCAACTGAACACAGAACTGGAAGGTCCCTGAGGTCACTCTGTGTAAAGACTTGACCAGTTAAAAAAAGAACAAGCCCTGGGGATGGACTTGCAGGCCTGGAGCTTGGTGGCTTGGACATCAGTTGTAGAGGAGGCTTGAAAAATGTTACAGTGGGGTCTCGTGAGGTCTTGTGGGGTCTCACGTGGCAGCTGGTCGTGGTTCCAGAAGGAAAGATCAGCCCCACTTGCTGCTCTTGCTCTGGGAAGAGGCAGCCCCCTCAGACCAGCAGTGCCCTGTGAGGAAGCTTCCCTGAAACCTTCCTCGTGCATCTGCATCCAAAATTAAATGAGCTGCAGAGCTTTGGCACTAGGGCAAAGCTGTTGCAAATCTGCACCAGAAAAGCTGGATCAGAAATCACCTTTTCCATGGATCCTCCCTAATTCCCACAGATCCTTTCAAACAAAGACTCCTCTGGGCCCTTTCAGGTTGTAGTTGCAAGAGTCTGTTTGAAGGCCCAGCCTGGAGCCTAATCCTGGTTAACTGGATTATGATGGGCACTGCTGGGAGCAGGCTGGGTTCCAGGTCTTTCCCATTCCTACTCTGAGATGATACTTGGATTCTGGGATCATGAGGATATTTCTGAAAGGTGAGGGACAACCCCACCAACACCCACAGCTCAGGTCTTCCTGGAGTCTTTCCCACGTGTCTCCAACTAACCAGGATCCACCACGTTGGTCTCTCCAGAGCTTGAGGTCCTGCCTCCCTCATTTCCTCTTTAGGCTAGAATTACTAATAAACATTGAAAGAATACTAATTAAAATAAACATTTCAATACTCTCAGGGTTTGAGCAGGAGCTGGGAATGGCTGGAGCTGTTCTGGAAGCTCTCCCTTGCACCAAACTGCCTCGATAAACAACTGAAGTGGTTTTTGTAAATCTGTTCTGTAAAACCACAGACCCTTTGAGTTTCTGAGAGAACAGGGATCGTTTGGAGCATTGAAAATGGTAGTTTGGGGAGTTGTGGAGGTGCCTGGGCCTGCAGTGAGAGGTTGGCTCATGGGTGTGGCTGGTTGAGTGGGATGAAGATGTTCTGCTGCAGTTCTGTGGCAGAGCCAAAGCTCAGGGCTGTGCCCCAGGGCACCCCTGATGGAGGGGATGGAGGGACCATCCCCACCTGCAGCACCTCAGGACCCTCACAACCTCCACAGCCTGAGGGAGGTAGAGCCCACAAAGATGCCAAATCATGCCCCCAAACAGGGCACCACCTGCTTCCCTTGGGGCTGTTTTTAATTCCTATAAGTGTCCCAGTGCTGGACTATTAAGGTGGGCATGTCAGCCACGGAGACATTCCCAGCTGGAATTCTCACGCTCAGTGATCACACATGGGCAACCTACCTGCCAGGCTCCCTTGGGTCTCCTTGCCTGGGGCTGAGCTGCAGCAGGGCCAGGCTGTGCTGCCCAGATGTTTGGCCAGAGGAATGGTTCAGACTCTCTGTGCCCTCTCCTCGTGTGTCACCCCATGTGCAGTTGCCTCTGCAGAGCAGCTGCAGGAGCCAGGCTCCTTGGAAGAGATGATTCATGGATCTGCCTGCTTCCCCTGCCAGGGAAAGGAGGAGTTGCCATCAGAGAACAAAGCTGCAGAGGGCTCTCTGCTGAGACACCAGGGCTGAGGGGGTCAAACCCCAGGGTGCCAGGTGCCAGTCTCCCCTGACTCCCTCTCTTCCCCACAGGTCCGACAGCTCCTTCAACTTCATGGCGTTTTTCTTCATCTTCAGCGCTCAGTTTCTCCTCACCATCCTGCAGGCCGTGGGGTTCTCTGGATGGGGAGCTTGGTAAGCAGGGTGCTCCTGCCATCTCTCACCCTCAGATCAACGTCTATAAGTCAATGTCTAGAAATATCTACAGGGGGAGCCAGGAGGATGGGACCAGACTCAGCCCAGTAGTTCCCAGTGACAGGACGAGGGGCAACGGGCACAAGCTGGAACATGGGAAGTTCTGTTGAAATAGGAGAAAAAACTTCTTTGCTGTGAGGGTGACAGAGCCCTGGGACAGGCTGCCCAGGGAGGCTGTGGAGTCTCCATCCCTGGAGACATTCCAAACCCACCTGGATGTGTTCCTGTGGGATCTGCTCTAGGGGATCCTGCTCTGGCAGGGGGTTGGACTAGATGATCTCCAGAGGTCCCTTCCAACCCTGGAGATGCTGTGATTCCCCAAGTGATGCTGGCAAACAGGGTTTGAGATCTTGAGGGAAACACCTTCCTGAGGTGCATTTAATTTCCAGCCATTTTCTTCAGTGTTCTTTTCATTTTCAAGAAGCTGCCTTGCAATGTCTGGGTGTGAATAAACAGGTTTTCTGATGAGAAGGACACTTGAAAAAAGGCAGCTCTAATGATACTGTTTTTCTTTCTGTCCCTTCCAGTGGATGGGTGGCAGCCATTGCTTTCTTCAGCACCAACGTTGCAGCTGCTGTGTTCATGCTCTTCCCTGCCATCATGTTTACCATGTCAGCAGTGGCAATGCTCATCTGCATTATAAGGGTGGGTGTTCAAGGGTCTCTGTGACTTGGGGTGTCCACATGTCATGGCACGATAAGGTGCACAGGCAGCTGTGAGGCATTGCTGCTTCTGGAGGTGTCATTATTGTTGGGGGTGTTCAGCCTGGAGAAGAGAAGGCTCCAGGGAGACCTTAGAGCAGCTTCCAGTGCCTGAAGGGGCTCCAGGAAAGCTGGGGAGGGACTTGGGACAAGGGCAGGGAGGGAGAGGACAAGGGGGGATGGATGAAAACTGGAAGAGGGAGATTGAGGTGAGACATGAGGAGGGAATTCTGGAGTGTGAGGGTGGTGAGAGCCTGGCCCAGGTTGCCCAGGGAAGCTGTGGCTGCCCCATCCCTGGCAGTGTTGAAGGGCAGGTTGGATGGGGCTTGGAGCAACCTGGGCTGGTGGGAGGTGTCCCTGCCCATGCAGGGGGTTGGAACTGGATGATCTTGAAGTTCCCTTCCAACCCAAGTGCTTTTGTTGCTTGGAGATAGAGCCCTTTAGAGAGAGGGCAACAAATCCCTGATACAGCACCAGAAGGACTCAGCACTGCTGGGGAAGGGGGTGGGACCTGCTGCTGACTTTCCTCTTCTCTCTTTCATCCTTCAGGTACATAAAATCTACCGAGGGGCTGGTGGAAGCTTTCAGAAAGCTCAGGATGAGTGGAACAGTGGTGCCTGGAGGAACCCTCCCAGCAGGGAGGCCCAGTACAACAATTTTTCTGGGAACAGCCTGCCAGAGTATCCCACAGTGCCCAACTACCCCTCGGGAAACCAATGGCCTTAAGCAGCAACAGCTGCAAACTGCCTGGATTCTCTTCTTTTTGGTCTTTTTATTATTGTTATTTGAAAAAAAAAATATATATATATACATCTATATCTCCTTTGCATCCCCCCCAGCCCACCCTGAGCACCCTGCTCACCTGTGGGACTTCTTTGGCTTTTGTCTCCTCATCACTGCAGAAGATCTGTGCTGCCAGCCCTTGCCACCTCTGCACGGCCTCTCCAGGAAGATGGTTTTTTGATGTACCAGTATTTGCCTTGTCACAGCCTGAGGAACCAACCATTCCCTGCCCTTCCTTGCAAGAATCCTCTCCTGACCATGGGTGGCCAAGCCTGACTTCCCCACCACGGTCAGCGCAGCCGGCACTGCTCCTCCTCCTGCCTCCCTGCAGAGCTCCCTGCCAAGTCCTCTCTCGCTGGAACAAACGTCAAGCAGAGCTTTCCTAGCAACTGGTGTTTACTCTCCTGGATGAATAACCTGGAATTTCTCACTCTAAGGGAAAATGCAGCCCCTAAATTACCTGGTGCTCGTTGATAAACGGTGTCTGTGAAATCTACAGCCTGAGGAATCTTTGAGCTCACAGGGCTTGGCTGAGGGGGAGTGGAGCTCAGGTGTGAAGTGCCCAAGAGTCCTCACCTGCCTGGTTAGGACTGTTGTTAGGACTACAAGTCTTGCTTCCCCTGCTGCCAAAAGGTGGGAGGTTTTTTCGCCAGGTCTGTGTGCTTCAAAGGTGCAGATTCATCTCGTTTGGTTAATGATTGTTCACTCCAAGCCTGGCCCAGAGCCCTCTGGCAGCTCCTGAGGAGCTTTGCTGCCTTGGGCTTTGGGCCTGGCCAGTTGGGTGACGTTCACCCTGTTCCAGGTGGGCAGCACCAGATCCCTGTGTCCTCAGACTTCCATGGATGTGGCTTCCAGGTTTTGTGCTGACCCAAGGAATGTCCCACAGGACACACCTTGCCCTGGTGGGACAACTTTTTGTCAGGGCTCCCGGATGGAAGAGAGCTGCTGATCTTGGTGTGGGGGCCCCAGTGGTGTTTGGGAATGATTCTGTTACAGTGAATAGATTTAATTCTGCTTTCTGCTGATGTGCTTGAAATCCAGACATTTTCCAGGGGGGTCTGGAGGACCAAGACAAGTTGGTTACTCCTCATAACTGATGTTAGCTCTGCAGACCTGCTCTGTGTCCCTGTGTCCAGCAGCACTTCCCTTCCACACACACCAGGGAGAGTGATTCTTGCCTTTCCCCACGGACCAGCTACAGGGAGGATGAAGCTGTTGGAGGGATTGTTGTGCCTGAGCTCACATCCAGCTTCTTCATCTCCATTCTGTGTGTGTACATCCCAAATCCTGGCACCTGAGCCATCCAACTCCCCTGTGATCCAAGCAGCAAAGGCTGCAGGTTTTTTCTCTCTTTCAGCAGTGAATTTTTTGTCAAAACTGGGAGGTCAGTTCCCAGTATTTTTTATAGTGAGTGAGTGTTCAAAAGTCTTTGGTTCTGAAGGTTTTGGCCAATGATCCTGGGAAGGACCAAGTGCTCCACTGTGGGGACCTGGGAGGTGTGGGGCACCCCATGGGGCAGACCCAGAGCTTGGCAGGTGGGTGGGTGGGATCCTGGGGGTGTTACAGTGTAAATGGAGTCACTCCAAATTCACACTGAGCAACTGGAAAACCGAATTGGCTCCTGGAAAGGGACAGGGAGGTTGTCCTGGCTGGGAGGAATTGATTTGCAAGGGATGTTTAGAAAACTGTCTCTCCATGTGCCTTATCTAGTAACAGCTCAGAAGAACTCATCCTCCCCACCAGAACTTCCCAGTTGCTCTCTTGAGCTTTTCCTGTCTCATACTGTGAATATGAAGTGAAGCACAGCTTGGGGTCTGTGTGACACCTTTGTCACTGGGGCCAAAGTGAAAGCAAACATGACTCAGAGGGCAGAGCCTCCCTCAGTGCCCCTTTGCAGGCACCTGCTGCAGAACCAGCCTGTCCCTGCCTCTGGGTATTTCACCTGCTCTGAACATGAGGGGTTGTTTGCTTGTATTTTTCCTGCAAGTGTGCAATGTGCTTGTGAGTAGGAATGCTTGAAGCCTTCTGAACACCCCCCCCCCCCCCCCCCCCATCGTCCAGCTTTTAGGTGCCTTTGTCTTGTGTCAAGTGTCATTTGAAGTGTCCTTTGTCAAGAGAGTGATAAAGAACTGCCTGTTGATTAACTCCCTGGAAATGGGATTGCACTGGGGGGGAGTGGGGGGAGGTTAAGGAGGCTGAACCCGAGGTTGGCCATCCTTGGAGGCCAGAACATGGTGCCCCCCCGTGTCCTGCCCCCTCCAGCCCTGCCCCTCACCAGCCTCAGCCTTTTGCCAATTTGTTTTCCCAAGTCCATTTGGTGTCTGTCCTTTGATAGCCTGTCAGGTTGGAGATGTCAAAGGAATGGAGAGGAGAAGCATTGCTGGGGACACTGTGCCCTGATGCTTTTCACTCTGGATAATCCAAGGGGCTGTTTGCAAGCACCCCCGTGCAGTCATTGAGGATGCTGGGTGCAGGAGAAGGGCTCCTCAGGAGCCTGCCCACCAAGATGGTCAGAGCCAGACACCAAAATTGCCCCCCCTGAGTCTCATCACTGCCTGAGATCTCTCCAGAGCTCACATGAACCTCTCTGGATGGGATCCCTCATCCCCCCTCCATCCCCTTCCATGCCAGAAACTAACTCCAGAAAGTTGACTCAACGTGCTGCTCATTTTTTTGGATTCTGTATGTTGGTTTTTGTTTACATGATATTCCTAAGACTTCTTAACACCATTTCACCTGGACCTTGGCTCCTGGGCTTGTTGGGCCTCACGTGGCGTGTTCGTGTGTGATGTTTCATGTCACTCGTGGGGCTCTGGGTTTTGTTTCTGTTTTGTTCCTGATCACAAGACAATAAATGCTCATCCTGCGCTTGATGACAAGAAGTGGCCGAGCTGAAGTGTGTCTGTTCCTAGGTAACCAGAGTTAGCTGGCACAGGGAGATGGCGAGATCCCTTTTCCTCCCAAGTCTCCCACCACGTGTTGTTGTTTTCCCTGAGCAGAGCAGCAGGTTGGGGGGTGAAGCTCATGCCCTGTGCTGGGACTGGCGGCAGTGGCACCTTGTGCTTCGTGCTCTGACAGGTGCCTGGAAAGGGATTCACACGGGGGGGGGGGTTGGCAGGGACCTCTGGAGATCACCCAGCCCAACCCCTGCCAGAGCAGGATCCCCTAGAGCAGATCCCACAGGAACACATCCAGGTGGGGTTGGAATGTCTCCAGGGATGGAGACTCCACAGCCTCCCTGGGCAGCCTGGCCCAGGGCTCTGTCACCCTCAGAGTCAAGAAGTGTTTCCTCATGTTCAGCTTGACCCTCCTGTGCTCCAGTTTGTGCCCATTGCCCCTTGTCCTGGCCCTGGGCACCCCTGAGCAGAGTCTGGCCCCATCCTCCTGCCACCCCCTGGAGATCTTCACCAGCACTGACCAGATCCCCCCTCAGCCTCCTTTCCAGCCCCAGCTCTCCCAGCCTTTCCTCACCCCAGCCCCCTCAGCACCTCCGTGCCGGTGCCCGCGGCTTCCGCGCCCCACAGGCTACCCAGCCCCGGGGTACCTCCGGGGGGCTGTAGGGGGGTGTCCCCGCAGGCCGCCGGGCAGCAGGGGGTTAAGGGCAGGCCCCCCCCGGTCGCCGCCGGGGCCGCACGAACCGCCCCCCCCTCCCTCCTCCCTCCTCCCTCCCTCCCGCCGCTCCCGCCTCCGCCGCCCCGCCCCGCCTCCCCCGTCTGCGCATGCGCCGAGCTCCGCCGGGGGCCTCTCGGCGGCGCCGGGCTCGGTATTCGCGGAGCGCGGTTGCGCCGCTGGCGTGGCGGGGCGCGCGCGGCCGCCGGGGGGACCCTGCGCCGGCGGCGTAACGCTGGGGCTGGCTCGGCCGCTGCCCGCCGAGCGGCGACGGGAGGCGTGAGGAGAGCCGGGCCGGGGGGCGCCGCCATGGGCAGGCGGCCGCGGGGCAGCGGCAGCGCGGCCCGCCGCTGAGCGCCCGCCCAGGTAACCGGGCCTTTGGGGGGATGGGGGGGGGGGTGGGTGACGGCTGTCGCTGCGGTTCTGCTTCCCCCCGGGCTGGGACCGGGCGGTGCCTCAGGCCGGGCTCGGGGCGCGGGGGAGGCCGCGGGAGGGCCCGGAGGGCGGGAGGGGCCGTGGGGGGGGGGGGCTACAGGGTAAGGTAGGTGCCCCCCGCCCCTCCGGGGGGAGGCCCAGGTTTGGCTTGGGAGGGCTGAGGGAGTGGGGGGATGGTGGAGCTGAGGGGGATTCGGGGGGCTCAGAGGGGCCCTGGGGGGCTGGAGGGCCTGAAGTGCTCGGGTTGGGCCGAGGGGCTGAGGGCTCCCTCCCTCCCTTCCCCCCCAGTTTAGTGGCTCTGGGGAAGGGGTCTGGGGGTCCACCCGAGATGGCGACCCCCCCCCCCCCCCCAGGGCCCCTCTGAGGCAGGGTCGGGGCCGGGGATGGGGTCGGGCCTCCCCCGGCTGTGTTCCTGGGGCCTGCACCCTCCTCTGGCCTGCCTGCTGGAGCCCGAGCCTCGCAGGATGTTGGCTCCTTTGTATGTGGCTTTCCTCTCTCCAGAGGAGTTGGGAGGTGTTTATTTGGGGAAAGAGACTGTGTTGAATCTGGTATTTAAATAGCTTTTCTTTTTCTTTTTTCTTTACCGAAGTGGGTGAGGATGAATGTGAGAAACAGGAAAAATACCCTCCCCCTTCTCCCACCCCCCCCCACCAGACAGGAGCTGACTTTTAACTGTTCCTGAGGCAGCCAAGAGGAGAGCTTTGCAGAGGAGAAGCAGCTCCTGTGGAGCTGGGCCACCAGCCTGTGGCTCTTCTTTGGTGCCTGGCAGAGGAGAACTGAGGGAGGCCCTGGGATGTAGGGAGGGGAGGCAAATAATGTGAAGTTGTGGGGATGTTCAGGAAGGTGCCTTTTCTTTTGAGGAACTGCTTGTGGTCTGGGCATCGTGGGGACCTGCTGTCTTAGGTGCATTTCTGAAGTTAAAAATGTGAAGTTGGTTGGATCTCTTTCACACTGCCATGAAATGAGTCTGTTCTGAACAACCTGTGCTGGACCCGAGTCAACCTGCCTGTAAAACACCTGGCTTGTGCACCCTGTCTTGGGAAGCTGCCTCCTTAACTAACCTATTTGTTTTCCTTTCGTACAACAAGTGGTTGGATGTCTGGAAAGGAATTCTGAGGGGTGTGTTAAGCTCATCTGCCAGCTGGACTGTCCTGTCATCCTGCCGTGCCCCATCTCC
Source organism: Apus apus (assembly GCF_020740795.1). Lineage (NCBI taxonomy): Eukaryota > Metazoa > Chordata > Aves > Apodiformes > Apodidae > Apus > Apus apus. The sequence goes on from NC_067305.1 coordinate 1,937,263, forward strand.
CCACTGCCAGCACAGAGGTTTAAACATTGGGCCTTATATAACAGACTGGAGAAAAACGTTTGGTGTTTGCCAGTGTGTCTGAAAAAGAATTGCTGTAAATTAGGGCAGGAGGCCTCCATGGGGATGATGTGGAGAGAGAGGCCTTCTCCATGGCAGGGTAGGCTTGGCTGCTGGGAGGAACTTGCCAAGGAGGTGTTGGTTTTGTTTTAATTTGGTGCGTTGCTGATGGGAATGTTGTTGGGTGGTGGTTTTGTCTCTGCTTGGCTCCTTTTTGGGCCTCTGGTGGGTTTGTGGTGCAGATGAGGATGGTCTAACCCTGATCTGCTGCCTGGCTGGTGGCACCTTCACTCAGGTCTGTGGTGGTGGACACACCTGAGGAGCCCCCAGGTCCTCCTGGGGGGGAATTGGCTCATTTGCTTGTAGAGATGAGATGGCTGTCCCCCCATGCCAGTCTGCCTCAGGATCTGATCTCTTCCTTGTTAGCTGGCAAATCTGTAAGGCCTTAGAAAATCATAGAATCATGGAATGGTTTGGGTTGGAAGGGACCTTAAAGATCACAGAATCGCAGAGTGGGGGTGGTTGGAAGGCACCTCTGGAGATCATCTGGTCCAATCCCCTGCCACAGCAAGATCCCCCAGAGCAGATCCCACAGGAACGTGTCCAGGTGGGTTTGGAATGTCTCCAGGGATGGAAACTCCACAACCTCCCTGGACAGCTTGTAAGACCATCCAGTTCCAACCCCCCCTGCATGGGCAGGGACACCTCCCACCAGCCCAGGTTGCTCCAAGCCCCATCCAACCTGCCCTTCAACACTGCCAGGGATGGGGCAGCCACAGCTTCCCTGGGCAACCTGGGCCAGGCTCTCACCACCCTCACAGCAAAGAATTTCCTCGCCTCCTAATGTCCAACCTAAATATCCCCTTTTCCAGTTTTAATCCATCACCCCTTGTTCTCTCAGTATAAGCTCTTATCCAAAGTCCCTCCCCAGCTTTCCTGGAGCCCCTTAAGATAATGGTTCAAATCACTCACTGCTGTAGCTCCTCTACAAAACCAGCTGCTGCCCTGGCTTGTTCTCACATCCAGATGACTTGGGGGGCAGTCAGTGCTGCTTGCAGGGGAGACTCTTTTTTTTTTTCTGGGCAGTTTCTCTGGGCACACTGAATGGGGCTCTGTGTTCCTGCCCTTGCAGCGTGGTTTCTGTTTGGTTTTCTTGTTGCAGTGCTCTTCAGAAGAGCCACTGGAGAGGAGGAAGTTGGCACTTGCAGTTCAGCAGGTTCCTGGATTCTGCCCTGCCAGTGCTTCTCTCCGCTGGGGTCTGTCCGTGGAGAGGCTTCGTGTTGCCTCTTGCTTTGTATTCCCTCTCCGAGCTCCTGTACAGCCCGGGTGTTGTCAAAACTGTGAATACAGGAGTGACTCAGCGGATCAATGGGAATGACATGAGGGTTGTGCTCACGGACAATCAGTATTTTTCCCCCCACCCCCTCTCAGCCCCACTGGGCTGGAAGAGAGATGGCCGAGAGCAACTGCCAATAAACATGTTTACTGGCCTAGGGCCTGACAGTGCTCTGTAGGCTTCTCCCCCCAACCCCTGTGGTTTTCCTGGCTAGGAGGAGCTCTGAGGAGCTGTGCTGGAGCAGCAGTCCTTTGCTTTGACTGGTCCATCCAGGTGTGTGCCTGGTCTGGGGGCATACAGGCTGCTGAATGACCAGTCCTGGTGTGAGCCTGTCTGGGTGGGAAGGTGTTCAGCTCTGCTTTTCAGAGAGGGAAACTGCAGCACTAAAGGCTCATCTGAGATGGTAAGGAAGCCTCAGGTGGGCAGCAACCTCTGCTGTGCTTTGGCTCCTTCCTGGGGTGTGCAGGAGAGGTGCAGGTGGGCTGTGGCAGAGACACCCAGCAGGGCTGGTTAACCTGGCATTGGGTTCCACTGCCCAGGATCCAGGTTTACCTGGGGCAGCTTTAAACTGCCTTGGGAGTGAAATCCCCTTCCCTCATCGTGCTGCTGAGAGGGGAGACTCTCGGGTGCCATCAGGGCAGCTTCCTTTGTGTGCTCACACCAGCTTTTTGCTCAGTGCTGTGGGAACAGCTCTGCCCACAGCCCTGGCATTGTGCTTCGACTCAGCCAGCTTGGCTTGTCCTGGGCACAGTGAGGAGCTATGGGCCCAGATGTGGGGTGGCTTGGACACTGTTTAAAGCCACAGTGAAACCCTGTCAGCCAGGAGGGGAAGGAGGTCTCAGCAACTCTGGGATTCTGCTGGAGAACAAGTTATCAAAGCTGTGCTCTTATAAATAGTTTTAGGTTTTTATTGGAATGGATGTTTATACATCCTCCTGGCTGGCTGTGTCTTTGGTTGGTCCATGGCTGTAGAGAAGTAGAGTTCAGTTGTGAGGAAAGAGTAAAGGTGACTTTCTACCAGGGCAGCTGAGTATTCAGAGTATTCAGGCTCTCAGTTCAGCCCCCAGATTTGTGCTACTGCCTTCCACCTCCTGGGGAGTGCTCCTGAATCCCTTCACAGGGATTCCTTCCTGTTGCACAGCCATCCCCTTGCATGTTACCTTGATTCTTTATTCCTAGTAACTGGCTTAAAAAAATAAAATCTTGCTGCAGAGAACATGTCCAGCTGAGATGTCCCAGGGCAGCTCCTGCCTTGTCTTTAGTGCCCCATCAGCTGCTGGATGGCTGGAACACAGGGCTGCTCCTCAAGGCTTGTCAGTGTCCCACGGTGCTCAGAGCTGTGATCTCCACTGCTCTGAGCCCTCCCAGCCCTGCTGTTCTTGGGAGGGAGAGATGATACTGGGGGTGCTGGGTGCAAGTGCAGTGTCTGTAAAACCACAGTGTGTCTGTCTGTCTGTCTTCCGCTTGCTGCGATGTGACGTTGCAGCAGATTGTGCCCTCGATAAGCACTGAGGTGATCCCACCTTCTGCCTTTAGGGAAGGATCCTTCAGGTATGTTGAAACTTGTAGGTAAGACTCTGTAGGGTGTCTTAAAACTTTGAGCAACCTGGTCAAGTGGAAGCTTCCCCTGCCCAGGCAGTGGGTGGGTACTAAATGATCTTTAAGGTTCCTCCAACCCAAACCATTTTATGATATGATTTTACAAAAATGCTGTAGAGAGCAAGTCATTCATGATTTTTTCACAGCTCATAGTAAGGAGAGTTTGCTCCTGGAATAGAGGAGTGCAGTTAGTTCTGGCAAGACTTTAAATTTGCTTCCTTGGTTCTATAAAGATGATGGACAGAAGTTTACCATGTGTCCAGGAGGATTTCCCAGTGCCCACAAAGTCTGTATTCTTTTGCTGGAAGGTTGGTGACAGTTCAAGCAGTTCCCTGTTGACACCTGCTTTCTCCACTGCAGTCAGACCCACGTCGCTTGAAAACTTGCAGATAAACATTCTCACTTGTAGGAAATGAAGGTCTCTTATGGTCACCTGTGACAGTAAAACCAAGAGCTCTCATGAGCTCATCTGCTAAAAAGATTTGCACTAAGATGATGACGTGAGGAGTCCTGGAGTCCTCTCCTGTGAGGTCTGAATGAGCTGAGCCTCAGGCCTGGGAAGGCTGAGATTTCTGTGTCTTCTTCAGCACCAGAAGAATGCAGAGTGAAGCCCCAGCCCTCTGGTGGGATTTCTGAAATCCAGCTGGGAAACACTGTTTTGTTTAGTGTCTGTGGGACAGAGGTGGCTCTGGCGTGAGCCGAGACACTGCTGCAGTCAGGGCTTAGAAATAAGGTGCTCCTTGGGCTGCCAGAGTGTCTGAGACACCAAGAGTCTGGAGGAAAGAAGTGTTATGTTTTCAGTCATTCAGTTTTACTCACCCACCAGCCGAGGAGTGTCCTGTAGCCCTTTGTTATTTAATGTTATGTAAGGGTTTTAATGAGGGAGGCCTGGCTTTTGCTTTGTAAATGGAGAGTCAGACAGTTGGCAGGTGATGCGCAGGCTTTGTCAGCCTGAGAGGGAAACAACAGGGATTAAGCTTGGTCTTGAACTTAAGTTTGTGGAGCTTTCCTTTGGAATAGCTTTGCAGCCCCACTGGTCTGCAGCCCAGCAGACCTGGGCAGGAGGAGCAGCACTGGGAGGGGTCTGTGGGCACCCCAGGAGCACAGCCATTTCCCTGGGGATTCATTCCTCTTCCCAAGCCGGAGAATGGGTAGTCTTGCTACGAGTGGCTGTTCCTGGGTGTGGGGGGCTGGATGGTGGGCACTGAAATGTCAGTAGTAATTCAATTTAAACCAGAATGGAGGGGAGATGGTTCTGTGCCCCTCAGAAGCTCCATTCTTACGGACTAGTTAGTTGTCAAGTAGAAAATCTTGCTGCTTTTTGCTTTTGAGCTAGCAACTGGGGAATAAACAACAAAGCAAGAAACCCTTTTTCCTTTTTTTAGCACGGGCTGTTGGCAGTGATGAAGTTTATACTCCTGCCTGGTTTCCCCAGTTTGATGCAGGGGGAGGATGGTGCTTTCCAGCACCTTCTGTGCCATGTGTGTGGGCGAGGAACAGGCAAAGGTGCTCCTGGAATCCCCCTGCCCCCAGCTATCCTGGTTCCTCTTATCTCAAACTTAGGTTTGAGTTGTCAAGTTTTTGTGTTCCCAAGTACAGAGAATATCAAGGGCAAGACTTAAGTGCTGGAAGCAGAGATGTGGTCTGTGTGTTGGAAGGGGCTGTGGAGCAGCAGTAGCCTGTGGTGGGACTGGGGTCAGCGTGCCATGGGATGAGGCACCAGGGATATTGGTGCTGACAGGTACAGACTAGTCTCTGCATTGAGCCTTGGGAATTCCTGCACGAACTTGCTGGAGCTCGTTGCTCATTGGGCTTCAGCTGCTGGGGAAGGAAAAGGAAGTGCTTGGAGGGATGGAGCTGCAACAGTTCCTGCAGGGTAACTTGCAGCTGATTTTAAACCCCTGCTGTTTTCATAAAGGTGTCTGCCTGATCAGAGATCCTGAGACGAGATTGTCAGAGTCCCCAGCAGGTCCTGCAGCAGAAGGTGTTTTCAGTGCAGGGAAGTGAGTAGAATGAGGAATCCCAGCAGGGCAGACAGACCTCACGGCTCTCCATCTCACACGATAGCTGGGGATGTTGCCAGGGAGCAGTTCTCTGCTGCTCAGGTCCCTCTCCTCCCTCCCTGGCCTGCTGCTTGGAGCTCGGGGAGCCCAGGTGCTCCTTGGGCTCACCAGGTCTGCAGGCGCCAAACCTGGGGGGTAGCAGGGAAGCTCATTTGACACCCACCACGCTGAATGTGTGGCTAAAGCTCTTGGGGTAAATCTGTTGTGGCATTTTGCTGTGGAGAAATGCCGGGCAGAGCCCTTGCCTTGGAGCAGACTCTGCTTTCAGGTGGGTTTTGGCAGGGGCTCCTTTGCCTGGGCCATGAGGGGCAGACATGGGCCTGCCTTCAGCTGGGGGGTGGGAGCAGCGTGGTGGGGGCTCAGCAGCCCCAGGGCAGGGCTGCTCTGTGGGGAGGCCAGGCTGGCCCTGCAGGGTTGCAAAGCCATGGCAGGAGCCCTGAGTGGGAAATGCCCACAGCCTCCCGGAGCCCAGGTGCAGCCCTTCAGGTGTACTCACCTCATTGCATTCTTCTTTTTTCTCCTTGCCTTTCTCTCTCCTGTTTATTGTGCTGACATCTCTCTGACTTCTTGGGCTCCTACCTTGCTGAGCTATTTTCTTGCAAGAGCCAGCACGTCCGTCAGGGAGCTGGGCTGCCTGCACAGCAGGAACAGCCTAGAGCAGCTTTAGCACCAGAGAGATCAGTTTGCCAGGCACGGCTGGGTGGAAAGGTGGGAGCCTTTGAGAAGGGGGCTGGTGCAACCAACGGGGGGAGGACAACATGTGCAGATGCCCTCACTGCAGTCTGGATAGCACCCTCTGTTCCCGGCAGATCTACTCCAATCCTCTGAGTACATGTAAGCACAGACCTGGAAATGAGACTCAAAATAATCCTGTGCAGAGGGTGCACTGCAGGGGGCTGGGCTCGGTGACAGCAGAGACCCGTGGTGTGATGATGCCACAAGCAGGGGACAGTTCCCACTGCTGCCTGTGGGCCTGGCAGGGAATGTACAGCTCCTGAAATCTGACTTCTCCTGGGAGCAGAGTGTAATGCTCAGTGCTGTGCTCCTATTTTTGTTCGGAGCCAGAAATCAAAGTCCAGAGCCGTCCTTTTCCAGCCAGAATCATTTAAAGGCACTTGCTGTTGTTTTAGGGCCAATATTTAACTCGTCCCTGCGATGAGGAGTGAGTGCCTGTCAGCCTGAGTATTTGCCTTGAGGAAGAAGTTTGAGGGAAGAACGTCCACTGCTTGGGGAGGAAAGCAGGGGGGGATTTCAGGAAATGAGTTTAAGTCCCTGTATGGACAGGTCTGTGCAAACCAGCCCGTGTTCCCTCCTGGCTCTGGCAGGTCCAGTGGCTGCTCCAGCTGAGCCGCAGCGCGGGAGCGGCCGGGAGGAAATGTTTGTGTGCTCCACGGCTGGAGCAGGAGACGGCACAGGGTGTGTCTGCTCACGCAGCTCCAGTCCTGCTCCCCCTGCCAAGGGGGATTTAAAGGCACCAGTTTAGAGCTGTTTTCCAGCTGGGGCTGGTGTGGGCAGCCGGGCTGAAACGTGTGTAAACTTCCTGATAAAAGCAGCTTATCGGGAAAGGAGTGCTCTGCTGCTTTTGCTTTCTCTGTGTTCTTTGGTGGCCAGAGTTCACGAGCTGTGAAATCCTCTGCAGTGGATCCTGCTAATGGCAGGATTTCCCATTCCCTGGACATGCTTGATGAGGTGCTTATGGCTTCTCCTCTCTCAGGCAGCCCCACTCTTTGAGCAGGTTAGTAACTCTGGGTCTGGGTGTGAAGTCTGGCCATGGTGACCCTCTGCCCTGAGTTCTCGTGCTGTGTCTTCTTGATTGGAGGCTTTTGGCCATCCTTGACTGTTTTAGCTGACTTTTGCTTAGATGCAGAAAGAACATGTTTTCTCTTGAAGCAAAATCAAAGGCACATGCCTGTCTGTGAGCCAGCCCAAGGGGAAGGCCTTGCCTGGGCTCCTGTGCACAGAGTTCAGTCCAGCTCTGGTTGAGAAGTTCCTCCTTCCAGCATAGCAAGGGGCTTGCAGGCAGCCCTCAATCCCAGCCTGAAGCTGTGCTATGGAGAGCCTAGTCCAGCTGGAGCTGTGATGTGTTTGGTGCTGGGGAATCATCAAATCATTGTGGTTGAAGAAGACCCTTAAGATCACCAAGTCCAACTGTTAACCCAGCCCTGCCAAGGCCACCACTAACCCACGTGTCCCTCAGCACCACATCTACAGGGCTTGGAAATCCCTCCAGGGATGGGGATGCCAACTCTACCCTGGGCAGCCTGGGCCAGGGCCTGACAACCCTTTTGGGGAAGCAGTTGTTCCCAAGATCCAATCTAAACCTCCCCTGGCACAACTTGAGGTTGTTTCCTCTTGTCCTGTCACTTGTTCCTTGGGAGCAGAGACCGACCCCCCTGGCTCCAACCTCCTCTCAGGCAGTTGCAGGGCCAGCAGGTCTCCCCTCAGCCTCCTTTTCTCCAGGCTGAACCCCCAGCTCCCTCAGCTGGTCCTCCTAAGCTGATTTCTCCTCCCCCCTTTGCAGACTCTGCAGGCATCTGGTGCCACCTGTGATGGTGGTGATAGCTTGGTGGTGATAACTGAGCTGCGTCCGTTCAACCCAAGGGCTCTGCCAGTGTCCATGGTTGCATTCCCAGTGCAAAAGGCTGTGGAGGGGCTCATGTTCCCCAGGGTGGCTGTCAGCCTCTCTGAGCACACGCCCATGGGGGTGACTGGGTGAGCACCCAGCAGCACTGTGCAGCTGAGGGGAGTCTGGGCCCTTTCCATAAGAAGTGTTGATGGATTTAGGCCCATAGATCAGCTCTGGTGAATGAGGGAGCCAGGGGAGCTGTGTCCTTCCTGCAGGAACTGGAGGAGGTGATGGGAACTAGAAATAATGAGTAATTAAGTGAAAAAAATAAAAGGTTTGGGTTTTGGATGGAAGTGTGTAGTAGAAAAGGGTGAACGTGTGTTGGCTGGGGTTTCTGGGACAAGTCAGAGAAGTGAGAGCCCAGAAATGAGAGAGAAGGGACAGTTTGTTCGTGTAAATAATGTTCCAGGTATTAATAGCAGCCAGATGAAGTGGGTCCTCTTGGGAGAGTGTATCCTTCATGTTCCTTCATGTGGGTGATCCCTCTGACTTTATCAATTAAACCCTTTGTGCAGGGGCCAGAGAAGCAGATCTTGAGCAGGTGAGGTAAAGGCAGGAAGCAGTGAGGTCACACCAGATCTGCCTGTTGAAGAGAGAGCAGTGTTTTGGATGAACCCCTTAAAAAGTTTCCTTTCCCTGTCCTCAGCACCCCTGTAGGCACCTTTTTGGCTGTAGCCACTCTTCTGATCCTGTGCAGAATGCACACAGGTGGAGAATGAAGGAAGGGGACATGTGGATGTTGGTGGCAAACCAGAGCAAGTCCTTAATTCCTAAAGCTGTCATGGTTCTTAATAGAGTGTGAGTCTGATCCTCTGCATGAATGACAGAGGAGTAGAAAGATCCCAAATAATTTGTGGCATGACCAGGAAAGGGATATAGGTCTCTGGTCCCTTTGTTCTGAAGCTTATCCCTCCCTGTGAGCCAGCAAACACAGGTCCAGGTCTTAAGAATTTGTCCCAGTTAGTCTCCAGTTAGTTGGGAATCACCCATCTCTGCTCCCCTTTTCTTCCCTGAGATCATGGACGTGTTTCACTTCCCATCTGTAAAATAAGCAGGTTGCTCCTGTACCTTTGAGAGGCTGCAAGGAAAAATGTTTAACGGATTGAGCTGCTTGGTCTGGTAATGGAGGGGGTGGGAAGATGGATGCTTCAAGGATGCTGCTCTGGAGATGCTGCTGGTGCTTGCGTGTGAGCTTGTGGATATTGTTGTGCCACAGAGCGTCCCTCTGCCCCAGTTCCTTTGCAGGGAAGATTCTTTGAGTGGTGCTGCTCTTTCTTCCCCACAGCCTGGGATCTGGGGTCCTGCTTATGGTCCTGGAAGGCTGTCCCCTTGGGTGACTGTCCCTGTTGGGCTGGAGAGCTGGGAGTGGCTTAGGTAAGGCAGGGCAGCAGTGAACCAGCTCCTGTGTGACTTTGTAGCAGGGAATTGATTCTGGCATCTTGGCACAAGGAGTTTGACAACTCTTTGGGAAGAGGTTTCCACATCAACCCCCCTGGAAGCTTTCCTTTCCCTCACTCCTTCTTTCCCCCCCCCAGTTCTTAAGGCTTGACAGTCACCTGAGGGGCAATGTGTGGGGCTTTGAGCAGCCTGGGGAAGAAAGCAGAGAGGGAATAGATGTTTGCTTGAGTGTGGGACAGCTCGGCTTGGCAGAGCTGCAGCTCTGCAACCCAGAAATGGAAGCAGCCCTTGTCACTGTGGGAGTGACAGCCCCTCCACCCACCCTGCTCTGGGCTCTCCAGCATGAAGGGCCCACTCTGGAGCAAAGTCTCTGGGGACATGGCAGAGCTGGTGTTGCTCCCCTCTTCTGTGTGACCTAGGGAAGATGGGGAAGTTGCAATTAGCTGCAGTTTGGTGATTGAAGAGCCGACTGGATCCCTGCCTTGTCTTGCAGCAGGATACCCCAGATCTGCCAGTGCAGCTGCTTCCTAACCTGGTTCTGTCAAGAGGATATGGGTTAAGGGGAAAAAAAATAAAAATCCTACTATTAAAAGTTCTTATGCCAACCCAGATCCTGCTGACAGAAAAGGGTCTGGTAGAGAAACGCATGACAGGAGGCCAAGCAGATCTGTGCAGAGTGACAGTCCCCAGATGGGCTGAGGAGCAGGGAGCCCTCCTGTCACATGCATCCCAGTGTCCTGGCAGCCAGGCAGGATGAGCTGCTGTCCTGGTGGGTCCGTGTCCCTGCTGTAAACTGTGGCTGGTGTGTGAGTGGCTTGTTGGAAACCCTGTCCAGCTGAAGGCCCCAGAGTGCTTAACTCCTCCCATACCCTCTGGGGTGAGTAACTATCCCAGATCCTGGAGGTGGGAGATGAGACAGGCTGTGGTTTTTGTTCCTCCAGTGCTGTGTGGCTTTCATCTCTGCTGCTTCCTCCCTGCCCTGGCCCTGGAACAGGGCTGGGAAGAAGCCCTGTTGTTTGAGGTGCCAGGCAAATCTGTGTTACAGCAATTGCCCACGAGAAGTGTTGATGAAGGTGACTGGGAAAAACTTCCCGGGATTTCAAAGCCACCTAGATGGGCTTTGTGCTCTCCTGGCAAGAGCTGGTTGCTTTGCAGCACAGAGCCCCTGGCCCTGCCCGCATCTCCTCCCGGCTGAGGCTGCACTGCTGGGTTTTCAGGTCCCCAGTGGGTGCTCCTGTTGTCTCCCTGGCTCTGTGCTCAGTTTTCTGGGTGCTGCAGCACAGCTCCCCCTCCTCCCCCAGTTGTCAGGGCTGGGAGCCCCTCCTTTCCCCACCGCTGCCTGGTGAGAGCCCTGCAGGGGCAGAGCCAGGCAGGAAGCAGGAGATAAATGCGCTGGTGTATCCCCTGACAGGAGGTGGTGCCTGTTCAGGGTGGCACGGAGAAGGAGAGTTCTGGCTGAGCTCTACCTTTGTGCCTCTGGAAATGTGAACCAGGGAACAAATCTGAAACCAGTCTGGCTGTTGCTGCAGCCGGGCCCCAGACCTGCTCCTAGCTTTGAGCAGGTTGTGCTGCACGAGGCTGGGCTGCTGTTCTGGCCTGGAGAAGGCATCTGTGGTCAGGGCCACCTTCTGCACAGGCGACCCCAGAGGGCAAGCAGCTTCAGGCACCATGGGGCCATTCTCCCTCCTCTGCTGCTGCTTTTGGGATAATGTTGGGCAGTTACTGCCTCAGCTCCCTCTCCTGCAGTGACACCTCCTTGGTGAAGTACCTTGAGTCAGCTGCTACAGGGAGTAGTGTGAGAGCTGAGGGGCACTGACCAGGTGCCCAGAAAAAAAAAGCCCTGAGAGCTTGTGACTAGAAACACTGGGACAATAAGGTGGCTAATGCTGCTGCTTGGATTCTTGCCCAGCTTTGCTGGCAAAGCAGGACGTGTGTGCCCAGCCCCTAGAGCTGTATGGCAAGGGTGCCAGCACAGTGTCATGATGTACTCTCTTCTGGGCTGTCCCACCTGGCAGGACAGTTGTCAGGGGTGTCATGTACAAACTTTGAAACAGCAGCATCCATGTCTGATACCATCTGGAGCTTCCTGGTGGCCTGGACTCCTGTGGGACAGAGCAGGTAACCAGAGAGGGGCTTTCTCATCTGCAGCTGCTTGGAAAGCTGTGGTCCAGGGAAGAGAGGAAAGTCTGAGGACTTGCAAGTGTGACTGCAGTTTGGGCAGCAGGGATGTCCTGCCCTCCAGAGGTGGGGGCTTTTAAAATAGTGAGCATCACCTGCTGTCAGAGCAGGTTTGTGTCCTGTGACATAAATTGTGCAGTGTGCTGACAACAGTCCTCAGCCTCCCTGGCTGTCTGCTCTGGGGGAGCCTTTTCCCTGCCAGCTCCAAGGGCACAGCTTCTGGCATGTGCTGGGAACCCCCTGCTCCCTGTGCCTCATATCTGTGGTGCAAGGTGGTGAGAGCAGGGAATGCTTTTCTCATGCTGTGGCTGCTTAGGGTCTGCTAAAATATAATTTCCTGCCCTCTGGAAGTTGGGAGTTGTTCAGTGATGCTGAGCCAGATCCAGCCAGTTTCAAGCCATTTGTGTTGTAGAATAGAACCACAGAGTCATTCTGGTTGGAAAAGACCTTTAAGATCCTCAAGTCCAACTGTTAACCCAGCTCTGCAGAGTCCAGTGCTAAGTCATGTCCCTACGATGAGACCTGTGGTGTGAGGGTCTGAGAGCAGCAGTGTGTTCCCAGTCTTCTGCTCCTCAGGTTATTTGGGAGCCTCTCTGAAGGCTGTGGGGAGGAAAAAGTGCTGTGTGTGTGGTGTCCTGCTCCTTGGGGAGCATAGTGCCTGGCTCGTCCCTGCTGGTGTCCAGTCGAGTTCCTCTGCAGGGAGGAAATCTCCAGGTGGATGAAAGGTTTTGAGACTGTCACCCAGCTTGGGCTTCAGGAAGGAAAGGAAGACATGCATCCAGGAATTTGCTTTTGTTATAGGAAAGGGGTTGGGAAACGTTCCTTATCCTTTGGAGAACAGATGTTGAGCCCCTCATCTGAGCTGCAGCTGATCCCTCACAGTGCAGGAAGGCAGCACATGTGTGGCTCAAGGCTGTGGGATCTCTGAGGACATCCTTGGAAGGGAGATGCTCTTGAATGTCTCCACCACTCCTCTGAGACAATGCTTGGATGGCTCCATCTTCTCGTGTACTCTGCTCCCCTTCTGCTGCTTCCTGGCCTGTGGGATGCAGATGTGGTTTGTGCTCTGTAAGCAGGACCTTGAGGAGCTCTCCCATGGCTTGTTGAGGGAGGTCTTGCCCCACCATCTGGTCAGACCCTCTGACTGATGCACACCAGAACATCCCTGCCTGGGCTTTCCCTGGGGCCGCATCCTGCCGTGAGGAGGCATGGGCTGTCCTGTGGGCAGTGTCCCCCTCCAGCAATGCCTGTGACACCATTACAGTGGCTCCTGTAGAAGAGGAGGGTGGAGGAGAAGCAGGGTTATCTCCAGAGGTCCCTTCCAACCCCCACCATGCTCTGGCTGATCCTGTGATCCCTGGGAACTGATACAGGAGCTGTGTCACCAGCAAGCAGGGAGCTGTTGTGTCTGCACTGATGGGTGTGGGGCCAGGGCTGCCTGCCAGGGGCTGGGGCTTGCTCTGCCTCGTTGGGTGAAGGTGGCACAGCAACCCCTTGGTCGTGTGGAGTTTTCACATGGTGTGAGGGTTGTTGCTGTCCTGGCTTGTTTTTCGTCCTCAGTGCCCTGTGGTTGCATAGACAGGAGGAGGTTTTTGCTGTAGGTGTTTCTCAGTGGGCTGTAGGACCCTGCTCTGCCTTCAGTGGAGTGATGGCACTGTGCTCAGTGTCACCCGTGTGAGGAGGCTTCCTAGATGGACTGGCCTGGTGGTGACAGTGGGGCTGTCCCAGTGCTGGGAGAGCAGGATGACTGCCTTCCTATCTCCCTGCTTTGGTGGGAAGAACTGATTTTTAAAAAATGGGATTTGGACATCTCTGGGAGTTTGCTGTTTCAACTGTCTGACCTCATGCTGATGTTTAAATACACGTGTGCCCACTGCAGGTTTGGGGGAGGGAGGGAAAACCCCAAAGTTCATGAGCAGCAAGCAGTGCAAAGCAACCCTGATGCCAGGCTGGGAAGCAAGCCCATCACAGTAGGGTGGGAGATGGATGGTCTCATGCTAGAACATCTGCTGTCCTGCTCTGGTGCAGTGTGCCCTTCTCTGTGGGTTGCTGTGGCCTCTGATTCCAGAACATGACAAGCAGGTGGGCTCAGAACCAGCTCTTGGGTGGGCACATTGTGCCCTCACAGCTTCTGCAGCATTTCCCCTTTCTGCTTTGCTGGGCCACTGGCATGTGTCTGATGTTCCTTCTGCTGCTGCTCACTTTTGTACCTCCTGTTCCTCTGCCAGGGTCCTCTTGCAGCAGGTTGTCCCTAACCCAGTTCCTTGTGCTGGGCAGGTCCTGCAGCCTGTGCCCACTGGCCTGGCAGGAGCAAGGCAGCTCCTGCGGCTGCTGCTGCAAAGCAAAGGTGCTGCAGTGGAGGCAGGGAGAGAGCTTTCCTCTGCTTTCTCTCTGAAACTGGTGGCACCTCTTTCACATCCATCCCTGTGCACGCTGCTGGATGTGCACTAAGATCCCTTATCAAGAGAAAGGCAAACAGCACTTCATGGTTATTTTATGAAAAGTGTTAGTTTTGAGGGCATGGGAGTATTCAGGGACAGGGCTGGAGAAGAGGTGTGCTGGTAGGGGTGGTCTTAACCTTATTTCAGGCAGCAGCAGCAGCACAGGAGGAGGTGTTCAAGCCTCAGATGTGAGATGTGAAATGAAAGTGTTTGTTCCAAGCTGCTGAGTGAAAAATTATCCATTTGTCTGGAAGCCTTTTCTTTCACCACTCCTGGTGACTGGCAGGGAGGCTGCGAGCTCTGGGGGTGAGAGGGAAGGAGCTGAAAGGGCAACTTGTCTTACTTGGCTATGGAGCCTGGCCAGCACAGGTAGTGTCACAACCAGGCTAATGATCTGGGTTGTGAATTTGGGGTTTTGTGACAAATGTGGGATTGTCCCTTTAACAGAAAGGCTTTGCAGGTGCTTGGGTCCCACCGCTGCCTCTTGCTACCAAACCAGCCTTGTCAGCAGAAAGTAAATCTGCTCTCAAAACTGCTGGGGGAAGGATGGAGAGGGCTCAGCCATGCTGCTCCAGACATGCTTGTGCAGCTCCTGTTCTGCCCCTGCAGGTGCTGCTCAGCTTTCAGGAGTCAGTTCCCTTCTGCTGCATCCCCAGGGTCGCTCGCAGCACGTCTGGATCTGTCCTTGTTCAGCCTCTTTCCGTATCGCGTGCCAGAGCAGTTCAAGCGTGGCTGACTTGTCAACGTGTTTTTTCCCCCACACACTTGACAAAAAAGTGGCTCAAAGGGATCTGTGTCCAGTAGCAGAGGTTGAAATACAGAATATAGGGCAGTCCAGCCTGAAGATGCTTTGTGCTCTGGATCTGTAGTCTGTGCTCAGAAGCTGTTTGGGGTGGAGCTCTCCTTGGGCTTCTGTTTCCCAGAGCACCAACTTGACTCAGTGGTTTGGGGTACAGACAATCCTTTGGATAGATACCTGCTTGCAGAGAGAGCCTGTTGTGTGAGGGGTTACCAGGCATGAAAGCAAATCTCAGGTTCTGCGGTAGGTCAGTGTTAGGAACTTGACCTTTCCCGGGGTGTCACTTGGCTCTGGCTGGATTGTTCTTCTCCAAAGAGAAGATGGTTCTTCTTTGGGTAGATGTGGTCTGTTCAGCTGAGTCTCAGGCTTTGTGCCCTGGGTGTGAGTGGAGTAAATGGCAACATCAGGTCTTGACTGTAGAAATGAAACCCTTGCAGGCTCTCCCAGGATGAGTGTGCTTGTGACAATGAAATCGGTGCGAGAACTGGGCAGGATGGGCCTGGTTAGAAAACAGGTTTCTGGTCTTAACATCAACCTTGGTAAACATGTGGAGGGGAGCGCCTGAGAAAGGGAAGGCATGGGACTGGTGAATGGGTTTTTGCTGGCCAACTGCTGTGGACTTTTGGAAGGCAGCTGGTTCCTCTGCAACTCTACCTTGTAGCAGCAGCGTGGATTTGATTAGTGTCCGGTGTCTCACTGGCGTTTGCTGCTTGTGGATGAACTGTCTGTTTTAAATAGAAACCTCACTGGCAGGGCTGAGGGGCTCGAGGGCTGAGGCCACTGGTTCAAGTGACTGTACAAAATGTCTTGGTGGATCCAGCTCTGTGTCTTGACTGGGGTGCCTGCGTGTCCTGTGGAAACTGCTGGAGCACATGGACTGTGGGAAGGGATGGAGAACCAGGAGTTGGACTCTGACTACTGTCCTTTTAAGGACAGAGACTCAGCTTTGTCTACAGTGAACTTCCTTTCCTCCAGTGCTAGTAGCTCTATATGAGTAAAACTGAAACCACTTCAACATCCTAATTGGTTTTTTTTGTGCTGAACTGTTAAGATGTGATAGATTCTGTGGAGTTACAGCCTTGGGTGATTTACTTCTGTGTCTGCTCTGTTGTTCAGAACCAGGTTTACTGTTCTGGTTACCCATCCATTACCTGCAGTGTCCTTCTTGCCATAACATGAGAATGGCTTTCACTGGTCTTGGAGAAGGGGTATGAAGGAGAACCATGGAGATGATCCAAGGGCTGGAGTACCTCTCTTGTGAAGATGTGCTGAGAGAGTTGGAGGTGTTCAGCCTGGAGAAGAGAAGGCTCCAGGGAGACCTTAGAGCACCTTCCAGTGCCTGAAGGGACTCCAGAAAAGCTGGGGAGGGGCTTTGGGAAAGGGCAGTGAGGGAGAGAACGTGTGGGGACAGATTAAAACTGGAAGAGGGAGACTGAGGTGAGACATGAGGAGGGAATTCTGGAGTGTGAGGGTGGTGAGAGCCTGGCCCAGGTTGCCCAGGGAAGCTGTGGCTGCCCCATCCCTGGCAGTGTTGAAGGGCAGGTTGGATGGGGCTTGGAGCAGCCTGGGCTGGTGGGAGGTGTCCCTGCCCATGCAGGGGTTGGGACTGGATGATCTTTAAGGTCCCTTCCAACCCAAACCATTTAATGATTCTATGATGCTGGAATAGAGACCAGGCAGAAGATGCCAGTAACATCCCAGAGGTGAGAAGGCAGGGCTGGATGAGAAGGCGGGTGGGTATCTCTTGCTACCTGGCTCCCTCCTGCAGCCAGGGGTTTTGCATTCCCAACACCCCACAGTGGTTTGGCATTGCTGCTATTTCCACACTGGGTGGATCTGACATGTGGACCATGGGAAGGGCTCCGAAGATGCACAGGAGGTGTCTGCCCTGGGGCTTAATTGGGCACAATCTTGTGTCACACCAGCGGTAAATCAAGGTGTGGAAGTTCCTCTTGTGGGGTCTGTAATCTCTACCAAAAAGCTGCTTCCCTTCCAGTCTGTGTAATAAGGCTTCAGTGTGTTTCCTGGTGGATGTAATGAATTCTGTAGTTGGAACTCTACATTTGTGGCCCATAAGCCCAAAAAGGTAAATTGACTTTCTTAGACATTTGGTTCTTGGATGGATTTGTCTGACTTGTGCTGTGTTTTCAGATCTGCTCTTATTTTAGCATGTGTATATTTACTGTTATTATTCTTTTTCCTAGAGGAGTATTTTTAGCTTTCTGCTTGGTTCCTGTGCTGCTGCTGAAATTTCCACCATGGTATTTCCAGCTCCTTGGCAAAGCAGAGTTAATATTTTCTGTCCAGGTGTAACTGCTTTGGATGGGGATCCAAGGAAGAGAGTGAAATTCTGAATTTGGCTGGGATCAAATCCCACAGCAGCTCACAGCAGTGGAGAAGACCCTTCATGGGGTCTTTGTGACTGTTTTTTCTGAGAGATTTAGGAGCTGCCCTAGAAGAGCTAGTGACTCTGCAAGCTTGTTTGTCTCCAAAACCATTGAGGATCTGGGTTGGTCTGAATTTGGGCTGTCCCCAGCACATTGATTTCCATTTTTGCTTATGCAAGCAGGGAGCCAACACCCATCAGAAAGGTCTCACCCCTGTTGGTTAGAGGGGCCTGGTCCCTTGTTATGTATTTTTGGGGGCAAAATAATTAAATGCTGAGCTGCTGCCAGAAAGCTGACTGTAAAGCTGAGGCTCTGCACACACATGCATTCCTTCCTGACCCCTCACTGCCCAGCGGGGAGTTTTTTCTCATTCACTGGAGTGCAAGGGGTTGAGACTTCAGGTGAAGTCACCTGGTGTCCTCCAGCATGTGGCTGTTTGGCTCTTTGAGGCTCCTCATGAGGAGGAGACGATTGTTTTAAACTCACAGCACTGCAGGGAATTCACACCTTCACTGAGTCCCTTCTGGGCTCCATTGGGAGCTGGAAACGCTACTGCTGGTTGGTGGTTTCCCCCCTTTTTCCCTACTTATTTTCATTATGGCTAGAGAACAGATTTCAGTTTTGCTCCCACCCTCTTCTGGGGCTGCTGTGATGCTGGAGCTTGGTGAGAGGACACTGCACTCTACAGGTTCATGAACACATACAGCTCCTTGGGCAGCAAGAGTCTGCAGGATGGTTGGGCTGTCCCAGTAGTAACTGCACTGTTAGTGGTGTTGGAGTTTGAGGAACAGCTGAGATTTAAAGCAGGCTGATGGTTTGGACTATGTCATGGTATCTTCTAAAGATCTCCATGAAATCACACCTGAGTCGTGGCTGGGTTTGTGTTGTGAGAATTTGGTGTCACCAAGTGTTGGTGAGGCCTCCAAGCTGTGAAGCAGGACTTGTGTTCAGTCAAAGCATTTCTCTGCTGGAGTGCTGGGACTCTGCTCTTCTGGTTGCTATGGAGGGAATGATCTGACACAAACCTTTTTTTAAAAAAAAAAAAAAAATAATGGAAAATTCATAGTAATCCATGAAAAAGTTGTATTTGTGTTTGGAAGCTGGGAGAAAATAACTTCAAAGGTTAAGAGTTGACCAGAGTGCACAGTGTCTAAAAATCTCCTGGGGAAGGGAACAGCCAGGAACAAGAGAACACTTTGAATTTAGATAAAAGGTTAATAGACATGATGGCTGGAAGAGGAAGCCAGAAAAATCCATCATCTTCACAGCACAGCTCAACTCTGGAGGAAAAAAAAACCAAATGTTTTGTGATGAAGTTGTTTTTTCTTTTAATCCTGGTGGTTTTGTGGCTTGGATGGGGTGGGGTTTTTTTTTGCCACTGGGGGAGAGGGCCATGGGGGGATAGAGCCAGGGAGAGACCAGGGTGAGAGGCTGGTGGGTGCAGCTACACCTGGGAAGTGCTTTAATCCCCAGCAGGGGCTCAACACCTTCCTGCTTCGTTTGCTGCAAGGCAGCTTTTGGTTTATTCTTCTTAACTTTTGGTGTTAACTGTGTAGCTGGAGGTTATCTGATCTGATAGTGTGGGGGGGTTTTAATTATGGTGCTGAGAACAGTGTCTGACCCCTCCACTGCTGGGGGGGCTGAGCCCAGCGTGGGGCACAGGGACAGAGGGGAGCACGGGTGGAGCCCTCGCTCCTTGCTGGACACACCGTGTTCCCAGTAAAGAGCTGGGAAGCCAGGAAGGGAGGGGAGGTTTGGAACAAGGATGCTCGGATCATACTGGATTAAAAGCATTGCTGCCACAGTTTAGGTCTTTTTTGTGTTGGTTTTTGGTTTGTTGTTTGGTGGGGTTTTTTTTCCACTTGAACTGCACAAGAAATTCTGGTAGAAACATTAACCTCGGGTTTATTCTGGTTTTTTTTCTTTTCAAGAAGCAACTTGGATGGGGGAAAAAACCCCACGTTTTGGACAAACTGCCCTTGTGAATTTCCTAACTGTAAACATTGTGGGGCCAAAATTGAAACCACACCGTGGTGTGTGTGTGTTTGCTGGAGGGGGAGACCAGCCCCAACCCTTCCCGTGTTGGAAGGGAAGCTGCTTCAAACCCTCCTGTGCGGTGGCCAAGGTGACAGGACAGTGCCTGGTGTGTCAGTGGTGACTCAGGCTGACAGCACCGTATGGGTGGGAACCAGTGTCCATGTTTGTGCCATGAGGGATGCAGCAGCTTCTAAGGAAGCAGTTGGGAAGCTGGGTTGTAAGACTCCAGGCCAGGGCTGCCCTGTGGGATGAGCAGCCTGGTGGGGTTGACATAATGATCCTAAAAGTAGATTTGTGACCATTGGATATTCCCCCCAGTGGGCTGATGACCTCAGGTGTGGGTAGCAGGAGCACAGGTACAGTGGGTAGGTTTCACAGGGTAGGAAGGGACATCTCTGCTCTGGGACACCAGTACAGCCCTGTGCCATCTGCTGACCTGCAGAGAGATGTCCTGGTGCAGAGATGTCCCAGTGAAAAGCTGGTGGTGGAGAGTTGTCCTAGAGCCTTCAAAGGATGGTGTTGCTGTTTGGTGGGGGAGTTTTGTCAGTTACTGGTTCTTTTCCCTGAAGGATGCCTTGGAGGAGGCAGGGAGAAGGTCACTGAGCTCTGAGCACTGTTCAAAAGCTGAGAAAGAGCCAAGCATCTCCCCAGGGACCTCAAATGGCCGAGGCAGATGCAAGGGAGTTGTTATCCCAGTGTATCGGCCGGGATGTGAAGGGCCAGGAAGTCAGTACATGCACAGATCACTAGGGAGGTGGTGGCAGAGCTGAGTGTTCCCAAATCCCAACCCTGAACTTGAGCTCTGAGGCTCCCTCAGCTCTCCAAACACCCGGCACGTTCTGCCTGGGTTCCCCGGTGGCTCTGCACCAGCAGTTAAGTAACTAACTGTTTAACAAGAGCTTCCTGTTGTGCTGACACCAACGTGAGCTCACAAAGGAGGAAACTGAGTAAACAGAGCTGGGCTGGCTCTGGCCTCACTGGGAAAGCTGGGAAAAGCGTTGGAGGTTGTGAGAGGCCTGGAGACCATCTGGGCTTCACCCAGCCCTGCTGGGGCTGGGGGTGGTGGGTTCGTGGCTGGGATCAGCAGGAACTGCGTGGGTGTCCTGCCTTGCTGGGAAAGTGGCTGTTTCAGGACTTCCTGTTTTTTTGAGGGATTCCCCAGGATGAATAAATGCCCCTTCACCCCCATCCCACTGTGGGGCTGTCCCTTGTGGGATGCAGCTGGTCCTCTGTCCTGGTGGGGTTGGCACAACTCTCCTGTGCTGTGGCAGGTGAGATGCTCACATCCTGAACTCCCTCCTCTGCTGGGTGCCTCAAGATCCTTGATCAAAGCCCTCAGTCTCCTCTTTTCTTGAGGGATTGGGAGGAGATTGGGCCAGAAGGAGTTTTGTGCTCCTGCAGCAGGTTTGCTTTGGTCTCCCATAACTGGAGCTGGAGCTGGTGGAGATGCAAGGTGAAGTGAGCTCCAAGCATAGCACAGCCCGTGGAGGAAACCTCCCTGGGGGGAGGTCAGGGTGGGAAGGGAGACATCTCCCTTCTGGGACACCGGCACAACCCTGTGTCATCTGCCTATCCGTGGGAAGGATGTCCTGGAGCAGAGGTGATAGCAGAGAGTTGTCCTAGACCTGGCTCAGGGTGGTTTTTCTCCAAACAGCAAGGCTTCCTTCTTCCTCCTGGGGAAGCAGCAGCCCAGCCCACAGACCTGTGTCTGAACCTCTTTGGCATCTCCCTGGGAAGGAGCTGAAGGCAAGCTGCTGTGTCCAGCTCAGAGGACAAGTGTGTCTGGGAGTGGAGGAAGCTCAAGAGATCCTTCTGGAGCTCGTTGCATCACCTGAGCCCAGCAGCACAAAGCAGAGAAAGGAGCTAATGCTTCCTGCAATTTGCCTCTTGTCCAAACTGAAGTCCCAGTTTTGGAAAGACTCTTCATTTAAAAAAAAAAAATCAACCCCAAAAAGACCAAACAAAAAAACCCCACAAAAAACCCCAACCAACCAAAACTCCCTCCTACCAGTTGTCTTGTTTCTGCAAAAATCCACCCAGTGTGCATTTTTCTCATGAAGGTTAGGCCTTGAGTCACAGGGAGCTCAGCAGCACACTCTGGAGCATGATGCCACCAGGAGGAGCTTATTATGATGTCTGTCATGGCCATCTCAGACTGGGCCTTCTCTTGTGGTGCTGGTGTGGGTGTGCAGAGAGAAATGGGAAGGGAAGTGGTGTGGGAAGCACATTCCTAAGAGTTCTGTGTGCTGGGACTGAACCACCCCCCAGCTTTACAGCTCTTTGTCAGTTTGAAGAGGGGGTTTGAACCCCTGAAGTTCAACTGGTGCTGAAGGTGTGTGAAGGCTCCCACCCCAGTGTGCAGGTGGCCCAGTCCCAGTTGGCTTGTAATTGTTCTTAAACATCAGTTAAATAACAGCAGGTCAGGCTGGTTCTTTACACATAGATATATGCTTGTAGAGTCATAGAATTGTTTGGGTTGGAAAAGACCTTGAAGTTCATCAGGTCCAACCATTCCCCCAGCCCTGCCAAGGCCACCACTGCCCTGTGTCCCTCAGCACCACATCTACATGGCCACCACTGCCCTGAGCAAACTGTGTCAGGGCCTGACAGCCCTTTTGGGGAAGGAATTGTTCCTTCTACCCAGTCTAAACCTCCCCTGGTGCAACTTGAGGCCATTTCCACTTGATGTTTCTCCAGTGCAGGCTTTTCCACAAGAGATGTTGGCATTGGGGCTTGGAGAAATATGGTTTGAATGTGAAGCTTCCAGAATTTGAGAAGTAATCGTATTATTTTTACATCCTGGAAAACCCACTGGATTTCCCTTTGGTGGTGGCTGTGTGGACAGACTTCTCCTCAAAGCTTTCAGCTGTTGAAAGCAGAAGTGAGGAGCCTCAGCCCAGAGTGGGGACCTCAGCCAGCTCTGTGGACCCAGCAGGATGGGTTCCTGCTGCGTTGGGACACTCCAGAAGGTTTTTCCTTTCTTCTTGGTCCAGTGCAAAGTTGGTGGGAGAAGGTGACTTTGTGGCCAGTTCCTGTCCTTTGGAGCAGCTGGAACAGCCTTTGTCTACAAGCTGTGGTCTTGTTCTTCCAGCCTGTGTTGGCCTCTGCTCCCCATTGCCACAAGCACTGATGGGAATAGTGGTTCCATGGAGGATGCAGGCGTGGGCCCAAACCTTCATCCAGACCTTTAGTACCACCACAGTTCACAGTGTTGTGTTGGATTGAAGGGGGGTTTGTGCCCCCTTTTATCATCTGTTTCTTGTTCTATAGCTGCTCACGCTCCAGATGAGGTGTTCCCCTCAACCTGGAGTGTACCTAGTCATTGCCATGCTTGAACACCAAGAGTTGTCCTGCTTGTCTTGGGGACTCTGGAGGCCTTGTGTCTGGTGTGAGGGGCATGGAGAGGGCCTCAGTGGTGCCTGGAGGCAGGTCTCCACATGCTCGTGCAGTGCTCACACATCTGCAGGCTGCTCAGAAGCCAGAGATTCTGGCAGCCTGTTGCCTTTTCACTGGCTGAGCTCTTGGAAGATGCCTGTGTGGGCATGTCCTGGTTCTCCTGCCCTCCCACAGGAGGAGGGACGTGCCCCACGTCCCTCCAGCACCTCCTGTCCCACCTCTGGCTTGACCCTACCCATTACAGAGGTCTTCTCTGGAAGTCTGGTGTGGCTTTCCATGACTGGTGAGGCTTTCCATGACCAGTCATTTTGGGAAACCTCCATGTTGTGTCACAGCTTTTCCCTGTTTCACCATAAGCAGGGTTGGACTGCAGGACTTTTAACTACAAATCTTTGTAGACATCACCTGGGAGCTTCTGCATCTTGCTCTAGAGCTGCTGGATCTTGGTTGAAGACTTTTGATCTCCTTGCAAGCTAAGGCTTCACCTGCCTCTTCAACTTTTAAAATGTGTTGGGCTTTGGTTTCAGCTGTGTGAGGCCACCAAGTGCTTTTTGGTCTGGAGTTTGGTGTTGGGAGCCAGCTGAGGGGTCGTCCTTTGGGACATCAGGGTATTTGTGATTATTTTTAGCTCTTAATTGGCAGGGATCTGGACTTGGAGCTGCGCAGTTTCAAGGGCTTTTTTTGGGCTCTCAAGAAGCTTGCCATTCTCTTTCATCTGGATGCAGCTGTTTTTCTCTTTTCCTTGCAAAGCACAGAGTATGTGGGGAAACCAGCTTCAATGAACCATTCCAAAGGCTTTGGTGTGTCCAACCTCCATGGCTGGTGGCATCATCTCACCCACCTGGGGGTGCCAGCTGGTCAGGACACCTGGACTCTGTTCCAAGCAGCTCCACGGACCTGCTCCCTGACCTTCACCCATCACTTCCCTGCTGTGGGCTGCTATTTTTTCCCTCTTCTTCCCCTCTTTTGTCTTGCCCCGTGTAGTTGTGACCTCTTTTGGGCAGGAACACCGTGTGTGTGTGTGAAGGGCCTGGAACAACGTGCCCCAGATGCAGTTGTACAAGGGCTTTCTCAGCAGCCACAGGGGTTTCACTACACAGGAAAGAAATGTTTCAAAACACAACTTTTCAGCATTTTCTACTTGCAGATGTGGCCAGGAACTTCCCAAGCCTTGATATTTCAGTCCGAGTCCCAGAGAGGCTAGAACTAGAATCACAGGTTTTTGTTGTGTTGTGTTTTTTTTTAAGAAGAAAACCCAAACAATAAACAAACCCCCAACCCCCAATCCCTTTTTCTCACCTCACAACTGCAGGGAAAAGCTTGTAAATATGGCTGGAGCAGACCTGGCCTGCTCAGAAGCAGATGGCAAATAAAAAGAACCCACTATTTCAACAAAACCAACAGGAACCCCTTCTTTTCTTTCACATGATCACTTGAGGGTGTTTTTATCCCCTCTGTGGTACCTCCAGTGCTTTTTGGGGAGCTGCCCCAGTCACTTGCACTTGTCTGCAGTGTATTTCACTCTCAGGTCCCCTGGCTTGTTTGCCTTGCAAACACTGCAGGGCAGTGCTTATTTGTTTGAAGACCACAGCTTGCTTTGGAATTTCTTCTACCCAACTTCAGGCCAATGTTATTTTTTTCTCTTCCCCCTCCCTCCCCTTCCCCCCAAAGAAAGAAAGTTTTCTTAGTCTCATCTTGCATCAGATTTGATACCAGGCCAGCAGCTCCTGCCTGGAAGGTGCTTTTCTGAGGCTGCTTTCCTCTATGCGACCTCCTGGGTGAGGATTCCTGTTTAAAAGGCAACAATATTTTGTCAGGGGCTTCTTCTCCAGGTGCTGGGGTGGCAGGATGAGGCAGGTCTGGGCTCCCTTGTGCCCTTCCAGAGCCTGCTGTGTTTTAACAAGTACGGGTTTTGCTGGGCTGTTTGCTCCAGAGCAGTGGGAGTCCTGGGATTTTTACCAAAAGTTTCTGTTTCTAATTAGGTTGTTCTCAATTTGAAAGGCCAAGGATCTCTTTATGGCACAGAGTGGAAAACCTGACCAGTCACTGCACAGAGAGGTGGGTCCTGCTTTTGTACCAAGGTCCAGAGAGTTGTTGCCTCTCCTCTACATGCCAAAATAGATCCCTCCCAGCCCGTGGCTCATCCAGGGGAGAGGCTGGTGGGCAGAGTTTGGAGCAGCATCACTTGCTGTGGCCTGACACGCATACGGTTCAGCAACTTCCAGCTGCTCCAAGTGCCCAGCTTTGGGGAAGGAGGAATTGCAGCATGGCAACTAGCTGGCACGCAGCCCCAGCGCAGGGTCCGGGCTGTGGCCTCACTGCTTGTTGCCCTGAAATTGGGATTTGGAGCTTGGGTTATGCCAGGAGGGCTGATCCTGAGGCTTAATGCACAGGCAAGGCTGGAGTTGTGCTGCGCTGGGAAACACCAGTCTCCTGGTGCTCTCCACAGCTGCCTGAAAGGAGGTTGTAGGGAGGTGGGAGTTGGGCACTTCTCTCAAGTTGAATGACAGGACCAGAGGAAATGGCCTGAAGCTGCACCAGGGGTGGTTTAGACTGGATATTAGAAAGAATTTCTTTACCAAAAGAGGGGTTGGGCAGTGGGACAGGCTGCCCAGGGAGGTGGTGGAGTCACCATCCCTGGAAGTGTTGAAAAGAAATAGAGATGTGGTGCTGAGGGACATGATTGAAGCACTGAATGGGTAGGTGAGGTTATGGTTGGTGGATTTAGGTTATGGTTGGACTTGATGATCTTCAAGGTCTTTTCCAACCGGGATGATGATGGGATTCTGTGAAAAGGAATTTATTTTTCCCTTCTGTTAGGGCTCCAGTGTCTGAAATTCCCTCACAGACGCTGACCCATAACTCTTTAAAAGAAAATAATCCCAAGTGTGGGGCTGGAGCTCCCTCAGCTCTGGCTTTTGGCCACCTGACTGTGCAGTCTGGGCCTGGAAACCACCAGGAATGAACATAAAAGGTCTGATTCAAAACATAGATGGGATACGAGGCAGCATGACCCACAGATCGTGGGGCTGCTTTCCCTTCCTGGTGCGGGGGGGCAGGAGCCCAGGGCCAGGGAAGGTGGTTCCTGAAATGCTGTGGGGGAAATGGCTCCTGGAGAGGCTGGAGACGGGCGGGAGGGCATCGCCGTGTGCCGACCTGGGGCGGAAATTATCAGGGGAGCAAAGAATGAGCAGGATATCACGTGCTGCCCGAGTGTGCTCGGGGCTGGGGGAGAACAAAGCGCAGGGAAGCCCTGCTCCGCTGCCGCTCCCACCCCGCATCCGTTGGCTGCTGGGGACAGGGAGCACTGGGGCAGGAGCTGGGCTGCGGCTGCCCCTCTGGCCTCTGGGGAAGCTGGAAGGCTCTGCGTGCCTCAGTTTCCCTCAGCTGAGATGTGCTGGGTGCAGCAGGATGGTCTCCCAAGTGTTGGTCTGCCAGGGGTGGACTTGGAGGGCTGGGCTCCTGTGCTTGGTGGATGTTTGAGAGGGGCTGGCCAAGAAGATGGAGCCTGTGGGGGAAGGAGGGGACTCCCACCCTGTGTGAAAGCTTTGTTCCCCCAAGCGTGGATAGCCAGGTCCCACAGGTGGGTGTTGTGCACCCATGACAGCCCCAAGGGACTGGGTCAGCACCCTGCACCTTCTCCAGCTCCAGTTCCTCCTGGAGAGCAGCAGCGTTTTGCCAGGATGCTCTGGACACAGGGTGGTGGGCCTGGGTGGGATTCAGTGTCGGGCAGGGACTGGGAGCTGGGCATCCCCAAGGAGCAGCTCCCCTGCCCGTGGACCGGTCCTTCCTCTGTGCTGAGCTTGAGCATCTTTTCCCCTCTTAGACCCTCCCCCATCTCCCCTGTGCACCTTCGAGCACAAGAAGCCCTTTTTGTTGTTATTAACAGCTATTGAGAGCCATTAAAAAGTTTTACAGGGCTTGGCCAAGCATCAGGGCTCACTGTGTGCTCATTTCCTGAGCCCAGGCACTTGCAGGGGGGTGGGTTTGCCTGTGTAACCCACAGGTAATGAGGCTGTGGCAGTGAGGGGCTCCTGGTGGGTGTCAGGGCAGCCTGGAGAGGGGCAGAGGAAGGTGGTGAGAGAGGAGGCAGGGCCAGGGGGGGCAGGGAGGGGTGGGGGCTGCCTCACTGCTCAGCTCACTCAAAACGCAGGAAGGGCTGAACTGAGAGCAAAAGCAGAGTTGATGAATGCTGGGGGAGATGGTGTGTGTGTGTTTGTGTGCCTCAGGAGGCCTCCCAGTGTGCTCCCAGCTCCTGCTGGACCCTCTGTGTGTTCCAGCGCCTGTTCAGCTTCCTGACATGCTCCAGCCAGTTCCCACACAGGCACCCCTGCAAAGAGGATCCCTGCCTGACCTCCCCTCAGGCAGCTCCAGTGGGAGTCTGGGATGGAGGCAGGGCACAGCTTCCTCTTGGAACCTGGTTTTTGGAGCTGCTGGATGGTACCCACCCAGCCTGGATGTTGGACTGGACCCATGTGAAGAGAGTCCCATGGGGGCAGGCTTGTGTGGAGCCAATGTCACAGAATCCTAGAATGAGTTGGGAGGGACCTTTAAATGTCATCTAGTCCAGCCCTCCCAATGAGCAGAGGGAAGGAGCTCCCTGGTTTGAGGGGCTGAGCTGAGCCCTGCCTCTTTGTGGGGGGCCAAGGGGAACCCCAGGATACCCCACTGCCAGCACGGGCTTCCTGCTGTGCTGGGAGCTGCATGTGAGGTGCTGCACAACCCCTGAACAAACAAGCATCCGTGGCCGTCGGTGAGTGTGCCCAGGCTGTGGCTGGCAGCCCTGTTGGCCACTGTGCCTCACTCTGAGCTTTGCAGTGAAAATCCAGGGTTGTTTTTGAGAATGGAGGAAGCAGCAGCAGTCGGGAGCTCGCCGAGGAGGCGGGTGAGGTGTGAGGGAGCCCTGGGTTCCTGTTTGCTGGTGTCTGTTCTGCCCCAGCCCGGCAGGCGTGGGCGGGCTGTGGTGGGAGCTCTGAGAGTGGCTGTTCCTGCACAGCTCCTTAAAAACTGTCCTTTCCCATGCGTCCTGGCACAGGATCCCTGGCACAAAGCTTCCAGCCCAGCCCCAGCAGAGGGGAAGCTCTGTGACTCAGCTGGTCACAGCCCCTGGACCCGCAGGGACCCTCCTGGCAAGCAGCTGCCTGAGGACAATGTCCTCTTTTCACTTCCTAGGAAATGGCAGGCCTGGCCTGGTTTGCTCTGACGTTTACATGTGTTCTCTGCTCCTGAGGACTCTGGAGTGGGGCAGTGGCAGCCTGGCCCTGAGCCCTGTGGCTGGTGCCCCTGAAGGTCTCCCTTCTGCCAGTAGCCCTGTGGGGACGTTCTCCTCAAGTGACTTGTCACTGGCTCCAACCTGGAGACACTCATCAAGCATTTCACGTGTTGCTGTGGCCTGACATTTATTTATTTATGGCAGCACTGCAGATGGGGGGCACCCTGCCATGGTCCTGACCCCCAGCATCCCCCCCCTTGGTTGGCAGCACCCTTCATCATAGTGGGAGTTACCTGTAATGCAGGGAAGGTGTTGGAGGGGCTCTGCAGAGCTGAGGGCAGGAACCCGTAGCCCTCAACCCCCTGTTGTCCTCTACATCCCCATCTAGAATCTTAGAATCATAGAATGTGTTGGGTTGGAAGGGACCTCAAAAGGTCATCTAGTCCAACCCCTACAATCAGCAGGGACATCTCACACTAGACCAGGTTGCTCAGAGCCCCATCAAGCCTGACCTTGAATGTCTCCAGGGATGGGGCCTCCACCACCTTCCTGGGCAACCCATTCCAGTGATCCACCACCCTCATATTCAAGAACTTTTTCCTAATGTCCACCCTAACCCTACCCTTTTCTGGCTTGACACCATCCCCCCCTTGTCCTGTTGTTACACACCCTGTGGACAGCTCTTCCCCAGCCTTCTCACAGGCCCCTTCAGGCACTGGGAGGTGCTCTAAGGTCCCCCCGGAGTTTTCTTCAGACTGAACAACCCCAACTCCCTCAGCCTGTCTTCATAAGAGGGGTGTTCCAGCCCTGGGATCGTTTTTGTGGCCCTGATGCTGATCATGATCCTCATGCTGATTTTCTCCCTCTCCTTTCCACAGCTGGGAGACCGAGGAGCCGTGCTGGGAGGACCCTCTCCACAGGATGTTCTCTCCACCAAAGAGCTCCCTGTAACAGGCGACGATGACAATCCCGGCAGGACCTTGGAAAGCACTAACATTTCAGTAGCCCAGCACCTGTGGGTGGCCACTTCTCCCTCCTTCTCTGCACCCTGCCCTCCCACCACTCACCGTGATGGTGTATTAACCAAGAAGAACCCTGCTTCTTTTCTCCTCACCCCTCAACTTTCGGCAGCTCTGGGATTTGTATGGCAGCAGCGTAACCGTGGAGAGGCCGGGGTATCACAAACTTATGGATTTTGATAAGAGAGGAGGGAAAGGGGAGCTGGAGGAAGGTAAAAGGATGTCCAAGACAGGTGGAGGAAGGAGCAGTCATGGAAGCCGGAGTGCTGGAACCAACTCGGGAGTCTTAATGGTGGGTCCCAACTTCCGGGTCGGCAAGAAGATTGGATGCGGCAATTTTGGGGAGCTCCGTCTAGGTGAGAAGGGTTAACTTCTGTCCTCGCTGTCACTGCTCGTGCTGGGACTGCCCTGGCACCTGCCTCCTGCAGCAGGGGGAGCTGACACACTCCTGGGACCACCAGCTGAGGGTGTTTACTGGCCTTACGGTGTTGAAGCATCTCGTGTTGCACGTGGCCTTTCCTTCCTTCGCAGGGTTTCCCTCTCCTCAGCCCCTACATGCTGTGCTTGACCTTCCAAAGGCCACCACAGCCTGCAGGACAGTTCAGTCCTGTCAGCAGTGGTGGTGGCCCCCACACAAGTCTGGCTGTGCCCCCCAGCCCTGGAACATTTGGGAATGTCTCTTGAGCTCTGTGCTCCCCAGATCTCTTCCCACTTGTGCCCTCCCAGCGTGCCACGAGCCTCACCAGAGCATTTGCAAAGCAAGGGGGGCCCTGGGGGTGTTGGCTCTGGTGGGGCCAACATTTGGAGAAGAGAGTATTTTATCCTGGGTAAACTTTCTGGATGTTGATACTGATTGTTTCAGAGACTTTCCTAAAATTTTATGCAGAGAAGAGAGAAAGGGCTGAATGAAACCCAAGCACCTTCTGTGGTCACTTTCCACTCTGAACCAAGTTTCTCGGGGAAGAGTTCAAGCAAACTCTTGTTTAGAGGTTGGGTCAGTTGTTCCTCTCCCAAGGTCCTGGCTTGCCCCAGGAGGCTTTCATCAAGCTGTTAACTCTCTGGCTGGTGTTGGGCAGCTGGGAGAGGCCTGGCAGTGCCAGGCCCTGCTGTGCCAGCACTGCAGTCTGGGTGTCTCCAGGAATGTGTGTTGGACGTGTTGATGGAGCCTGTGCCAGGCAGAGAGTTGGCCTTGGCTGTGAGTGCTTTGGGAAAGGGCTTGGTGCCCTAGGAAGAGGGAAGAGAGTGGGTGCCTGGGGAAGGCTGGGATCCTGTGACAGCCGTGGGCCTTGTTGCTCTGTGATATTTTAAGCAGCCCCTGTTCAAACCAAGCTCTTGAGTTCAAACCTGCAGACAGTGTGGCTGCTGGGCAGGCTGTTTGTGTGCCCCTGTCCTGCCTTTTTGAGCAGGAGGTGGGAGGCAGTTGGGATGTGCTGCCCGCAGCCCCGGCACCCTTGCACAGGGTGGGGTGAGTGTCCCTGTGTCCCCACCTCGCTGTGCCACCCCTGTCTGTGGGCAGTTAATATCAGCTCTTCCCAGCAGGACAGACAGGCTGGTGCCAGGCTGAGCCCTCCTGTCCCTGAGCTCCCTGATCAGTTGGCTGCTTAATTGCAGAGCCTGGGAGAAGGATCTGTTTAAAATCCAGCCAAGTGGTTCCCACATTCAGCAGCAGAGGGTCTGTCACTCCCAGTGTCATGGAGCTCTGATCCTTCCTCCCATCCCAGGTTTTGTGGAAGGGGAAATAGGGATTTTTCCACTCTCTCTTCACTGCCCAGGTGGGTCTGGACAGCCTCTGGGAATGCTGGTGCCTCCCTGCAGGGCTGACTGGGAGGGGTGGATGGAGGGCTCTGAGCTGTGCAGAGCCTACCTGTGTCCTTCTACTTCCTCTTCCCTGCTAAGAGTGAACATCCCACAGCAGGTACATGTTTCTGGGTAAGCTGTTTTCCAAGATCCTGCTCTGGGTAGAACTCTGAAACAACTGGGGCTGTGCCTGTTGATTTGTCTGGTGTCTTCAGCTCTTAGGGTCAGCATGACCCTTGAGGGGGAGCCTTAACCTCCCCCCTTACTTTTCAGGGACAGCAGTGAGGTGGACATGAGTCTCACAGATCTGAGGAGCATCTGTGAAACTAGCAGTCTGGGTCACTCAGAGCAGAGCTGCTGCAGGGGCCTGGGAGCCCTTGGGCTCAGTTTGCTGGTGGCTGAAGAGACAAGCAGTGAGCACTTGCTCTGGAGCTGTGCAGCAGTTGATTCTCACTGTGAGAGTTTGTCCTTGCCACCAGTGAGAGAAGCTTCTAGTCCTTTCACGTGCTTTTCCAGCCCTGTCACACCCTCTCCTGCCCAGCCATAACATGGTAAAGGCCTGAGCAGCACTGGAAGCCACAGCTATGTGGCTTTTCTCCTAGAATTGCATCCGTCTTCCTTAGGTGTGCCTCTGAGCTGCCTCAGGGCTCAGGAATGCTTTCAGGACTTCACAGAAAATAGAGATTCCTCCAGCTGCAGATGAATGGCAAGGGACCAGAGGGATTCCTCTGTGAAGTGGTGGCAGGAGCAGGGACTCTATCCAGCTGTTGCTGAACACTCAGTTCTCCCCTGGGAATGGTGTGTTCAGTCCTCCAGACAGGCTGTTTGTGGAGGCCAAAGTGTAGCTCAGTGTTTTAAGAGCACCCAAATCTGTTTTGGACTTTCTCCTTTCAGAAAAAAAAAGGCAGGAGATCTTGCAAAAACATGCTAGGAGGTGAGTGCTCCAGCTCCCAGTGGTGGGGGATGGAGGAAGATGAAGTTGTCTTCCTGAAACAGGTGACACTGCCCAGGTTCACCACCATGCTGAGAGGCAGGTGCCCTTCTGTCCTTCTGGGTGCCTCAGGGTGGGGACAAGTGTCCTCCCAGGTACAGAGGTAAAATAAAGAAAAGGGCATAAAGCATTTGTGGGAAGCCAGAAAGGGAATGACTTGGGCAGGAGTTCCTGGCTGCTGGAGCCATGCTTGGATCCCACCTTCCATGGTCGTGCTGGGCTTGGCATCCTGGGCAATGCACAAACATGGTGCCAGTCCCAGTTCCTGGCACTGCTGACTGGTTCCTCGCTGTGTGGGCAGGACTGGAGAGCTGGGGTGGGTGCTGGTGGGGCTGCCCCAGCCCTCTGGTGCTTGAGTGGAGCTGCAGGGGGGTTAGTGAGGGGCAGGTTTAGGTCGTGGGTCCTGTTACCTCCTGGTCACCCCATCCTGGTGCTTCACCCCGGGCTGGGCAGGTGCCTTGGGCAGCACATCCAAAGAGCCCACAGCCATGGGCACATGCTGGGCCACCTCCTCCTGGAGCTTTGCAAAGGCAGCCCTGGACAGCCTCCTTAGCTCCCCCCTGCCCTGCCTGGGCAGCATCCGTGCCCATCTGCTGCCTGCAGCCAGCCCACCCCTGTGCTAGGGCTGGATGCTGCCCACTGAAACAGCAGGGAGGAGGAAGCTGGTGGCAGAGGGGGTGGCCAGAGTGTGGCTGGTGGCTCGTGTGCCCTGCCACCAGGAGCCTGCAGCCCAGGTGGCCAGGGTTGGTCAGAGCAGGTCCCTTTTAGCAGCTCCTTGGTGGTGCTTTGGGAGGGTGGGCTGGGAGAGGGGACAGGAGGAAAACCCAGAAACCTGGATATTCACCAAAAAGGTCAAAAATGAGCATGAAGCACCTGGGGGGTGTGCAAACACCAACCTGAGGAGTGGCTGAGGGAGCTGGGGGTTCAGCCTGGAGACAAGGAGGCTGAGGGGAGACGTTCTGGCTCTGCAGCTGCCTGAGAGGAGGTTGGAGCCAGGGGGTTGGTCTCTTCTTCCAAGGAACAAGTGACAGGACAAGAGGAAACAACCTCAAGTTGTGCCAAGGGAGGTTTAGATTGGATATTGGAAACAATTTCTTCCCCTAAAGGGTTGCTGGACCCTGACCCAGGCTGCCCAGGGCAGGGGTGGAGTCCCCATCCCTGGGGGGGTTTCAAAGCCCTGTAGATGTGGTGCTGAGGGACACGGGGCAGTGGTGGCCTTGGCAGGGCTGGGTTAACAGTTGGACTTGACAATCTTAAGGGCCTGTTCCAACCAAAATGATTCTTTTCTATTCTAAGCCTTCCCCCGAAGCTCTGCCCGGTGCTGGGCTGCCTGGGAGCCACGTTTTGGAGCCAGGAGCTGCATTTGTCCTGTCGGGCACAGACAGACAGACTGGGCAGGGCCTGGCCTGGAGCTCCCCTGGGGCTGCTTGGACTGGTTCCCTGCCAGGAGGGGCTGGCAGAGGTGGTGGCACAGGAGAGGAGGCCATCAGAGGGAGGCCATCCCAGCTGCCCCACGGGGCAGGCTCAGCCCAGGAGTGTGGGCAGGGATGGGGACCCAGCAGAGCCTGTTCTTCCTGCCATAAGCTTCTGTCCATTAGATGTTCTGCTGCTTTCCTGTGCTCGCCCCTCTCCCTCAGCCTGGTGCCATCACTTCTGACTGGAACACAACTGCTGGTTTCCTTCTAAGTTAAAAGCTGGAAATTAACTTATTTTATAAAGTGAAACTAGGGTTTTGGAGGGAGGAAAACGCTGTGGGGGGGTGGGTGTTTGTGTCGTGTATGAGCCAGCAGCAGGTCACTGCCACAGCTGGGCTGGGGCTGTGTCCCAGCTGAATGGTCACATGTGAGTGCTGGGGACATTGTCCAGCTGTGGCTGTCACCTCTGGCCTCCTGGGGAGTTGCTTCTTGGAGTCCACAAAAGGTGCCTGCAGGAAATTCAGGTGGGATCAGCAGACTGCAGGGGTCACCCTCTCTCCTCTGCTCCCTGGAGACCTCTGTACACGTGCAGCTGTGGTGAAGGGCTTGGCCACCTCTGGCAGCTGCTGGTGGCTGTGGTGGGGCTGGAGGTGGCTCATGGTGTCTTCAGAGGAGGCCATGGGAGAGCCCACACAGTCCCTCTTCCTTTGCTGAGAGCTCTTGCTGGTTTTTCCTCTTGGTCTTTCAGAACCTCCTCTAGAGGAAGGTCAGACTCTACAATAATTTAGGTTTTTTGGTGGTATGAAAGCCCAGTGCTCCAAGGAGCTGTCCTTGCTGGGGCTGATGCAGGTGGGAGACCAGGGCTGCGTGGCCTGGGCCTGGAGAAGCCAGATGCCCAGTGCAGGTGCCTGGGTGTGACTCAGGGCTGTGGTGCTTGGAGGTTCCCAGCATGGCCAGGACTGTGTCCCATGCTGGGCCACGACTGAGAGGCTGGTGCAGGGACCCACTTGGATGGGGACCTGGCTGGGGGCCAGCACGGGGCCCAGCTCCTCCTCAGGCCACCATGATGTGCGGGAGCAGGTGCTGCCCCCCCAGCCAAATCCTCCTCTGGGAGAGGGACGGGTGGGCTGTTAGTGCAGGGCTAAGAGGAAGCCATGTCTGGCTTCTAAATGCCAAGCAGAGCCTGGGGCTGGCTGCCACCTCTGCTGGTGGCTTTGGCTCTGCTCTGCTGGGACACACCGTGTCCTGCAGGTGCTGGCAGCTGGATCCGGAGGTGCCGCCAAGCGCAGAGCTGGGCAAAGGCCTCTCTGCAAATGCAAATATTTGCTTTCTGCTGCCTGTCTTGCTGCTTTTCTCTCTTTTACATTTCTGTCTGTGGCTCCTGCAGTGCTGCCCCCCTGAGTCCTCCCCCAGGGCAGTCCGTGGACTCCCAACACATTTTAGGTGCTAAAGTCACCACCATGAGGGCGGCTGCAGGATCCAGGAGCAGGAGCTGGGAGTTCCCTGGTGTAGGCCAGGTCCTCCCAAGGGGAAGACTCCTCATCCCTGCCACTTTGCTCTTTTGCTTGTTCCTTCCTTTTCCCTTGTTTTTTTATTCCTGGTTCTGCTCTTCACACTTATTTTTTGAACAGGGAAGAGGAAGAGGGTGGTGGTGGTTCAGCAGCAGCAGTGGTTGTGCTCTCTCTGCTCCCCCATCTTTTCCACCAGCTTTGTCAAAGCTCTCTGAGCATCACAGGAGGGGATGAACCATGGGAGTGTCAAACAATTTGGACTCATTTCTTGGGCTGGGAGAGGGCTGAGCATTTTTGTGGGTAGCTTTCTGTGCCAGCGAGACACAGGGGGCCAGCCTGGTGGGAACAGGACAGATGCCACGTAACAGGGACAGGGGTGGACCTCTCCAAGCACAGCCCTGCTGGGAATGCTCCTGCTTCCTTCCCTTCTGTCTCCCTGCTGTGCTGTGTTGTTTTTGCAGTGCCCCTCTGGCAGGGTGGCAGGTATCCTGCCCTGCTTGGTTTTTCTTCCCCCCACCCCCAGCCTAACATCAGGGAAAATGGGAATTTTCTGGCTCTTGGAACTGCCCTGAAGGCAACAGTGATTTTTTTTTGGCCTGAACTGTGTGGCCCCAAGACTGGAGCCCACCTTAGCTGGGGAGCACGTGGGGACCCTGTCTGGGCTCTCCCTGTTCCTGCGTCCCAGCACATGGGGCTGTTTTGCTCGCCCTTGAGATTACTTGCAAAACACAGAGGTCCTGGAGCATGGAAGACAAGCTGCCTGCACAGGCTTCTCCTCCCTTAAGTCTTTGGTAGGAGGTTCACAGCAGGGCTGAGGGAGCTGCACGGGGCTCCATCGGGATTTTGATTCTTCCCTGTCCCAATCAAGGTTGATAGAACCAGAGGAAATGGCCTCAAGTTGCACCAGGGGAGGTTTAGATTGGATATTAGGAACTGTTTCTTCCCCAAAAGGGTTGTCAGGCCCTGGCCCAGGCTGCCCAGGGCAGGGGTGGAGTCCCCATCCCTGGAGGGGTTTCCAAGCCCTGTAGATGTGGTGCTGAGGGACACGGGGCAGTGGTGGCCTTGGCAGGGCTGGGGGAACAGTTGAACTTGATGATCTCCAAGGTCCTTTCCAACCAAAATCATTCCATGATTCTATTTTATGATTCTATTCCATTCTGTTCCAAGTTCCCAGTTCACTGAGGGTTCCCTTGAGCCCTGACATGGCTCTGGAGGATGTCCCACCTCCTCCCCAGGAAATATCGGTCCATGATGGTCCCGAAACCCTGGGTCTGGCATCTGTTCATTAGCCAGACATTTCTCCCTCCCTAATCACCTACTTCCTAATTGCTGTGAAGGGAGTTGGTTTTGCAGAGACAAAGTGGCTTGTTGGGGGTCCCCTGGGACAGGAGAGGCAGGAGGACTGAGCCCCTCCTGGGCTGCAGAGCCTGTCCCTGGGAGGAGCAGCTCCATTAATATCTCCCATTCATCCCTCTGCTCGTAATCCTGCCACCAGCTCTGGCGCTCAGCAGCTGGCTCTGATGTCACCCAGTGAGGATTTATTGCTGCTTCAGGTGGAGAGCAGCCGTTGGAGCAGATGAAATCTTATGCCAGGAGGAGCTCATTCCCTGAGCAAATTGCTTGGAGAAAATCTGAGGAGACAGATGCAGCCCCATCAGATCCGCGCGTGCCGGGCGGTGGGATCGTGTGTCTGCTGGCTCTGGGAGGGGACCTGCTGGCTCTGGGAAGGGACCTGCTGCCTTAACTCCCATCTCCCCACTGTCCTGCCTGGCTCTGGCAGAAGGGACACTGGGATATTTCTGCAAACCTCTTTAATCTTTGCCTTTATGGACCCAGGGCGGAGGGTGTACTGACACTTCCCAGGTGTAACACCTTCCTTACGCCCTCCTGGCTCGCTGGGGTGAGCAGGGTGATGTGCAGACACTCTTAGTTCAACCTTTTAGTGTAGTTATGGGGGTGTGAACTCCTGTGGGGGTGCTGAGCTGTCTAGGAAGTCATTTGGGGTGGCACAGCTGCCCTCTCAGCTCTCCTGGGTGCGTCTGGCCCTCCCCGCAGCACATCTCTGTCCTCAGCTCCTCCTCCTCCAGCCTGGGCCGTGCTGGGGGTCTGCTCCTGCCTCCCCCTGCACCAGGTGGCTGGGAGCATCCCCAGGGAGGAGGGTGAGCCACACACGTGTGCACACACACACACATGGGTGGTATCCCCAGGCGTGAGCCCAGCCCTGGGGAAGGGATTTCCCCTGCCCATGGTGTCCTTGCAGCTGCGATGCCTCAAGCTGCCCCAGTGCTCCTGGGGGTCCTTCCTCTGTGCCACCCTCTGCGTGGTCCTGTGGTCCCATCCCCCAGCTCTGAGCAGCTCCCCCTGAGCAGGGTGGCCCCACTGCATGCAGGGATGTGGCTGAGAGAAGCAGCAAGTCCCAGCCTTGGCTGGTCACATCCCAGCAGGCCTGGACTGGGACACTGTTCCCTCCCAGCAGCCTTGGCTCCAGCCCCCCAACAGCCTGCAGGTCCCAGGGGAACCCACGTAATTCACCTGGGGATAATTAACAGGCATGTTGGGACTCCCCACTGTGGGTTCCTGCTCATGCCTCCAGGCCTGGTTATATGTTGTAGGAGCCACCAAACCCGTTTGGGATGTTCTGCAGCCCAGGAGCCATTGGGGGTGTAATGTGGGGGTTAATGCAAAGGCTCAGTTGCTTTCAATTGCCTTTTTCATCTCTCTCCCTGCAGGAAAGAACCTCTACACAAACGAATACGTAGCTATCAAATTGGTGAGTCCCTCCGTGGTCAGGGCAGGGATGTTGGAGCCACATGGGAAGGAGATTGTTCGTCCTCCCCAGGCTGTTGGGGAGGGTAGAGCTGAGCAGGTTGCAGTGGGTGACAAGTGGGTTGCAGTGGGTGACAGCTGGGTGGCTGCACAAGAGCTGAGCTCACAGCACAGTCCCTGCAGCTGGAGTGAGCTGGGCCCAGGGACAGGGGAGCTGGGTCTTCACTTCTTTAGGACCTCAGTGCCAGCAGCAGAGGGACCTCCAGGAGAGGATTGTCCCCACTGACACCTGCTCCTGCTAATGTCTGCCCCAGCACCCAGCTCTCTCTGGGTGGATCTGGCTCCCATAAGGGCTGCTTTTCTCTTGTTGTTCCTTGAGGCTTCATCTCCAATTGATACCAGTTTTTCTCAGCCTCAAATGCTTTTAGTCCAGCTGCTGCCAGCATGTGAAGGATGTGTCTGATGCCCAGACCCCTTGAACATCCTGCTCCCTGCAGCAGCCTTAACTGTTCTCCTTCTCTCCTCCAAGGAACCCATCAAATCCCGGGCCCCTCAGCTGCACCTGGAGTATCGGTTCTACAAGCAGCTCGGCAATGCAGGTACAGGGAACTGGCCTCCCAGGAGGCCTGGCTGGGAAAGGGGGAAGGGGAAAAGGGAGAGGGAGGCTTCCTGAAAGTGTGACACTGCAAATTCACTCCCTGGCATGGGTGACTCCTGCCCATCTGCTCAGCTGGGAGAGGCCAACTTTACACAGAGCCACGACTTAATCTTTGATCCCTTTTTATTTGGATCTTTCCCCCACCTCCCCCGCAGCAGTCAGGGATGCAGATGGAGCTGCCTTTTCCACCCTCCTGCCAAGAGCAGAGCCAGGCTGTCTGCAGCATGGAGGGAGGGCAGTGCAGAGACATCCCCCCATCTGCAGCCCCCCATCCCAGCTCAGCAGTGACATGGCTGTGACAGCATGGCCATGTGTGTCCCCTCAGGGACATGGTGTGAACTTTGGGGTTGTCGTCCTGGTCTGGGGTGGGAGTTGGACTTGGTGATCCAGGCTGTCTAAGGAGGTGGTTGAGCCACCATCCCTGGAGACATCAAAAAAGATGTGGTGCCAGGGGACAGGGTTTAGTGGTGAACATGGCAGAGTTAGGGTAGTGGTTGTACTCGATGATCTTGAAGGTTTTTTCCAACCAGAGTGATTCTGTGATGTGCTGCTCAGCCCTGTCCCCACCCTTGACAGCCCCTGCTCCATCTCTTGCAGAAGGAATTCCTCAGGTTTACTACTTTGGCCCCTGTGGGAAGTACAATGCCATGGTGTTGGAGCTGCTGGGACCCAGCCTGGAAGATCTTTTTGATCTGTGTGATCGGACCTTCACGCTCAAGACCGTCCTGATGATCGCGATCCAGCTGGTGGGTGTGGAACCTCTGCCCATGGCTCTGCTGGGTTCATCCAGGCCTGCCTGGCACAGATTGCCCCAGGGGAGCAGGGTGGGCACAGGGTGGGCTACGTGGGGACCCCAGAGGGAAGGGGAAGGGAAGGAGGGGGGAGCCAGTGCCCAGCAGGAGATCCTGCCTGCTGGCACATCCCAGGCCACCTCCCCACACACCTCACCCTCTCCCTGCTGTAGCAGGGCCCTCCCTTACCCCCACGCAGCCCCTTTCTGAGTGTCTCTCACCTTGTATCCAAGATGTGGCCAGACTGAGGTTGTCTCCTGGGACTGGACAACCTGTTGTGCCCGTCCTTTTGACCCCAGGGTGACACACAACCTGAGGGGGGCAGGATTGCTGGGGGGGGGCAGGGGGGTGAGGCAATCTGAGCAGAGGAGGAGGGTGCAGGGGGTCTGGTGTGTCTCCCTCACAGTGCTGATGTCCTCTCCTGCCCCCAGATCACACGGATGGAGTATGTCCACACCAAAAGCCTCATCTACAGAGACGTCAAGCCAGAGAACTTCCTGGTGGGGCGGCCGGGCAGCAAGCGGCAGCACACCATCCACATCATCGATTTTGGCCTGGCCAAAGAGTATATTGACCCAGAGACCAAAAAACACATCCCCTACCGAGAGCACAAGAGCCTGACAGGGACAGCACGTTACATGAGCATCAACACCCACCTCGGGAAAGGTGTGTGCAGCCAGCCCTGCCTCCCAGCCCAAGGGGAGAGGGAAGGGAACTGCCAGAGGTGGGGCTGGGGACAAACTGCCTCTTCTGCTCTTCAGCCTGGGATGTGGGCAAGGAGCTGGGGATGCTGCAGGGTCTGGCAGGGACTGGGAAGGGGGATGCTGCAGGGTCTGGCAGGGACTGGGAAGGTGGCTGCAGGGTCTGGCAGGGACTGGGAAGGTGGCTGCAGGGGAAATGAGCCCATGTCTCTTTTTTTCCTTCATGCAGAACAAAGCCGCAGGGATGACCTGGAAGCATTAGGGCACATGTTTATGTACTTCCTCCGTGGGAGCCTTCCGTGGCAAGGCCTGAAGGTATCTGCCAGCTCCTGCTGTCCCTGGGCATGGCTGTCCTGGGGGGCTGGGTCTGCTCTGCCACTGGCAGCAGCCGGGTGTGTGGGGGAAGCTTTTTCTTCCTGGGTCAGTGCCCCACCAGATGGAGGGGCCGTTGCTCTGAGGTCTGTGCCAGGCCCGTGCTGTGCAGGGCGGCTGGAGATGTCCCTGTGTGTCCCTCCTGCTTTGCAGCTATCCCAGCTGCTCTCACAGTGGCTGTCCTGGAACTGCACTCCTCAGTGCTTGTCCTATGGACCTGCTCTGGGTGAGGGGACTCCCTGGGAATGAGATCTCCTCCCTGGAGAAGGGAGACCAAGGAACCCTTTGTGGTCTGACAGCACCCAGTGCCTTCCCCCCTTCCCACCTGGCCATCCTGCTGACCTGCCCCTTGTCTCTGCCAGGCCGACACGCTAAAGGAGAGGTACCAGAAGATTGGTGACACCAAAAGAGCCACTCCAGTGGAGGTGCTCTGTGAGAACTTCCCAGGTGAGGGCCTGTCCCTGTCCCCAGAGCCCCCTGGCCTGGCAGCCTGCCCCCTGCCCCAGCTGAGCCCGCTCTGTCCCCGCAGAGGAGATGGCCACGTACCTGCGCTACGTGCGGCGGCTGGATTTCTTTGAGAAGCCCGACTATGACTACCTGAGGAAGCTCTTCACAGACTTGTTCGAGAGGAACGGTTACGTGTTCGACTACGAATACGACTGGGCAGGGAAGCCACTGGTGAGGAGCAAGGGGGCAGGGGCTGGCAGAGGGTGCTGGGCCCCAGGGCGCCCAGGGGGCAGCGTGGTTGGGGGGTCAGGATGGTCTGTGGCTGCAGCCCAGGAGATCATAGCCATCCCCAAGAGATCAGCTCCACCAGTCCTCAGCAGGCACAGCTCCAAGCCTGAGGTAGAGCTGGGACACAGGAATTTGGGGCTCCTGGGAACCCAGCAGTCAAGTTGTCACCTCCCTTTCTGCCCTGAGCACCCTCCAGGACTCAGTGCAGCCACACAGCAGGCGTGGCTGTTGGGGCAGGGGTAGGGGCTGGGATCAAGCCCCTGTTCTGGGGTGGTTTGTATGTTTGTCCCAGGGTTGGCTCTGGGGGCACGGGGTGGCAGGAGGGTGACTGTGCTGCTGCTGATGTTGTCCTTGTGTCCCCAGCCCACCCCCATCGGCACGATGCACAGCGAGGTGCAGGTGCAGCCCCCGAGCAGAGACAAAGCACAGCCACACACCAAACACCAGGTGAGCAGCAGCCCTGCCAGGCACAGCTCCAGCAGCTGTGCCACAGCCCCGCAGGGCCTGGGCCTTCCTTTCATCCCCAGTGGGTGGGAGGGCTTCCTCTCCGAGTCTGTGGCTAGTGGGGGCACCAGGGCAGTGTCCCTGGGGCTGGGTGGCTTGGCAGAAGGAGGACAAAGCAGCCATGGGAGGCTCTGCCACGGCAGGGAAGTGCCAGGCCTGGCTGGCTGATGAGCTGCAGGGTTCAGCACCAGGCATGGTCCAGGCTGAGCCACCCCGTGCTGCGTGGCCCCTGGGAGTTATTTCCTGCTGTTTGTGGTGCCTCTTTCATCGATGGGATGGGGACACTGGAGAAGGGAGGGGGCTGCCTGGGCCTCCATGGGTATCCGTGGGCAGTGTGTGGCTCCGTGCTGGAAAGAGGGGCTGGCTCTGCCCTGGGAACCAGCAGGACATGTGGGGCTGAACTGGAACCAGCCCAGGGCAGGGATAGGCAGGGCTGTGCAGGCAGCTCCTGCCTGGCTCACCCTGGGGGAAAGGGCTGGGCTGCCCAGCCCTTCTCCAGTGCTGGGGCCTGGTGCAGGAAGGACAGCTCTGGGACTGCTGCCGTCAGGAGCACAAGGTCGGGCGTTTCCCCAGCAGTCCTGGACAGACCCTCAACCTCTTGCCTTCAGCCTGCACGGGGAGCAGAGCAAATGGGCTAGAGCTGGGGGTGCAGCACCCTGTCCTCCCTCACCCATGGAGGTGCCCCTCGCTGCTCCAGGACGAGCCTGGGGAGCTGGGACAGCCCTGGCTCTCACTGGCAGCTCTTCCTTAGGGAGGGGGCGACATCTTCACAGCCCCCCCTGGCTGATGCCCGGGAACTTGCTCACAGTAAGGGCTGCTTTCTGCCTCCAGCGTGGGAGAAGCGCCGTGGATCAACATCCCTTCTTGAGAGCCGTGGGCAAGGCAAAGCGTTCAACTCCCACAGCCTGGGAGCAGTTTCCAGCCTGGGGCTCTGCAGGGACCCCCAGCGCCACGGGGCTGTGCCGTGCTCACCGTGAGGAGGGTTTGGCAGGGAGGAGCCCGTGTCCCCGGGGAGCAGCGCAGCTCACTTCGCCGCCGTCTCAGCCGGCTGGGAAGCGCTGCCCTCGGCCGGCAGCCTCTGCCCCCGCAGCGAGCGGCTCCGCCCGCCCCGCACGCAGCCCTGGGCGGGACCGGGGACCCTCCGCGCCTGGGGAGACGTGCCCAGAGCCCCGCTCCGCGCCGGGCTGTGTGTGTGTCCGTGGCACGGAGGGTGCAGCCCCGCGGTGCCGCCGCAGGGACCGGGACAGTGCCCTTCACAGTCACAAACTCGAGCTGCTCCGGTCATGTTTTTTGCTTTTGCATGTCTTATTTTCTCGACTCCCTTTGCCACTTCTTCTCCCTGCCCCTGCCCCTTCCACCTCTCCCTTCTCTTCCCCATTCCTCCTCTTTTTTTCTTTTGTTTCTTTTCATCCTGTTCCTCCTGCCTGTCGCGAGCAGCCGCCCGAGGGGACGGAGTTGTGGGATCCTCAGGCCGGGGGGCAGCCTGCCGAGGAGCCTGTGGGAGCTCACCTGGCAGCCGGCAGGCTCGGGGGGTCCGTCCAGGTACATGCAACCACGCGCCGAGGGCAGGGGCGGGCACGGGGGGTGACAGAGCCAACCTGCCCCACACCACCTGCCTGTGCCAGGCCCAGCCCTGCTCCCCTTGCACAGGCGCAGGGTCTGGCCCCGGCTGCCACACCCGGAGCTGGGGGCTGTGCTGCCCTGCCCGTGGTGGGGGGTGCTCACAGCTCACAGACCAGGCTGCTGCTGCTTCCCGGGGGCTGCCAGGCTCCCTTGGTGCTGCTGGTGGGACTCAGCAGGCAGAGGTGGGCAAAGCACTGACTGCCAGGCAGGGGGTGGGCATCAGGATCTGCCCCCAGTGCTGCCAGTCCCAGCAGTGCCGGACAACGTGGCCTCATCCCACCCGGGGACTTCCCTGTGCCTCCTTTGGCCGGAGTGACGGCTTCCAGCCCTGCCCTCCTCTCTCTCCCTGGGGCTCCTCAGCCCTGGCTCCCTGTGCTCACTGCCCTGCGCCCCTCGGGCCGGGGGGCTCAGCCCAGGGGGGTGGCCGGGCACCACAAACCCCCCCGGGCTGGGCCTGCGCCGCTTCCTCCGTCTCTGCTTCCGTCCCCGCCGCTGCCGCTTCTTCCTGCTGCTCCGCCGGGAATCTCTGCTGGTGCTGGGCCCTGGGCCAGGCCGTGGGGCTCACGCTCTGCCCTGCTCCTCCTGCACCACCTCCCCTCCCTGCTGCTGCTCCCTGCTCTCGCTCTGCCAACCTCCCCCGTCCTGTGCCCGGCGCTGCGGGGGTCTCGGTGGCGCTCGGGGGGTCTCTGGGCCTGTTTCTGGGACTGCAGCTGGAGGCTGCCCGGCGGGCTGGGCACTGCCTGCCGGATGGCAGCTCCTCCACGAGCCTGGGGAAGGCCAAGCCTCCTCAGAGGGATGAGCAGCTTGGCCATCCTTGGGCCTGTGCATCCCCGGGGAGCTCCTGGCTTTGCCTGGGGGCAGCAGGCACAAGAAGGGGTCCAGGCAAGCCCCAGTTGCCTGTGCCAGCCCCATCGTTGCTTTGGTGGCTTGGATCTCCTCGCGGCCCTGGCACCCTGCGCAGCCCTGCAGGGTGGGCACTGGGCTGGGTCCTGCAGGGTCTGGCCGTGCTGGGGAGCAGGAGCTGTGGCCACTCGCTGGGCCATGGTTGAGGTCTCCTCGGAGCTGACAGCTTCATGGGGCTGTCTCCCAGACCCATTGCGGCTGGCTGCCAGTAATCCCCTCATCCCGGGGGGTCTGCAGGGGTTCCCAGGAGCCAAGATCCTCCTGGAGACACCGAGGGAACCAGACCACCCTGTATGATGGGGCTGTCTGGGAGCGCTCAGCACCGAGGCTGAGCACTGGCTGTCGGG
Organism: Apus apus; assembly: GCF_020740795.1. NCBI lineage: Eukaryota > Metazoa > Chordata > Aves > Apodiformes > Apodidae > Apus > Apus apus. Next base: position 1,980,925 of record NC_067305.1, read on the forward strand.
GCAAGGGCACCATCCTGCATGGGGACCTCGGTGCTCCCAGCTCGTGCAGGGCCAGGGGAGCTGTGTCACCTCCTGGGGCTGTTCTGAGATGCAGCTGCCGTGGGGTGGGGGACAAGGCCAAGGACCTGCCCATGCCCCACGGGCCGCCCCACGCTGACCCTCTTCTCTCCCCAGGTGATGAGCTCTACCAACGGAGAGCTGAACACAGACGACCCGACGGCAGGACATTCAAACGCCCCCATCACAGCCCCCACCGAGGTGGAGGTGACAGACGATACAAAGTAAGGACCAGGCCCCTCTGCCTCCCTCTCCCCAGGGCCAAAGGGGACTCTGGTTCCAGCAGCTGCCCTGCCCCACCTTGCCCAGTCCCCTCCTGGGAGGAGCAGCCCAGCTTCAGAGCGAGGAACTCCCGCTCTCCCTTGGGACCCCACCAAGGGGGGTCCCTCCAGGGCCACCACCCCCCTGTCCCCTTCCCGCCTCACCCTGCCCGGCCCCAGGGCTCACACCTTCTCCCAGAAGCCAGCGCAGAGGGTTGTCCGTGGATCCAGGGCCGTTCCTTCTCCAGGAGCCCCTGCCTGGCTGCGACTCCAGCCGCTGGTGTTGGCTGCGGCTGCCGCTGCATCCCGTGCCCCGTGTCACTTGCTCTGGTTGGGGTCACTGTGGCCATCACTTTGCTCCCACCTCAGCCTCTGCCAGCTGCCAGGAACCCTTCCCAGAGCTGAGGGGCTTCTAGTCCCCCTGCACCCCCTCTGCCCTGGCTGCGGGGCTGCTGAGCCCATCCCTGGAATGGCCTTCCCAGGTGGAGTCACCTCCCCTGGAGGCGTTCAGGGACAGGCTGGACGTGACACTTAGTGCGGCGTCAGCTCAGAGGCTGAACTTGCTGCTCAGATCTTTCCCACCCTGGGTGATCCTGTGTGTCCCACCCCCTGATGCCGACGCCTCCTTTCCCTCCCCAGGTGCTGCTGTTTCTTCAAGAGAAGGAAGAGGAAAACCACCAAGCGTCGCAAGTGAGCAGCTGCGGGGCGGGCTGGAGCCTCTTTGCCTCCCACCGCGGCTCCTTTCCCTCCCACCGCGGCTGGATCCTGTGCCCTGCGGAGCTGCCGGCGCCGGCCCCTCGCTTCAAGGTGGGCCCGGGGGGGGGCTGGGGGGGGGGCTGAGCCGGCCGGGCCCCCCCCAGGCGCAGGCGGGGAGCGGGGCCTCCCCAAACTGCTTGTCCCTCCCTCCGCCGCTCGCCCGGCGCGGGGGCCGGTTCCTCGAACCTGAGCTCCCCCCACACACCCCCACACACACACACACACACCCCGCGACTTCGCTGAAGTTCCCGCGTCCGTCGGCAAAGGAAAACAAACAAACAAAAACAAACAAAGCGGAAAAAAAAAAAAAAACCACAACAAAAGGCAAGGGAAAAAAAAAAAGAAAAGAAAGAAAAGGAGAAAAAAAACCAACCCAACCCCACAACAACAAAGCAGGAAGAAAAGAATCGAAGGGAAACGAATCCACAGCCTCACTTGCTTTTGAGTCTATAACTAGTTTGGAAATGGGGATCAACTCTACAGACTGAACCCTCGCTGGCAGAAGAAGACAATGTCGGGAGCAGTGGCTGAGGAGGAGGAGGATTTCATTTGGGTTTTTCTTTTTTGTTTTTCTTTTTTTTTTTTCTTTTTCCTTTTTTTTTTTTTTTTCCTGTTGCTTCTTTGTCTCTTTAAGTTAATTTAAAGTGAGTCTCGGTGCCGAGTGCTGAGTCGTCCGTCTGTGACCGTCACCCTCAGTGTTACTGAATTCTGCTCTTCCTTTAGGGTCCCCACCCCCTCCCCCCCCCCATCCCCACCGGGTCCCCTCCTCATCCTTCAGGCTCCAGAGCGGGGCCAGGGAGGGAGGGAACAAGTTTACAGTTCATTTTCGATGCACTTTTGCCAGCAATACAGGGCAATACCATGGGTGGTTGTGCCAGGAGCAGGTCTGGGAGTCCCAGGAGCTGGGGGGGTAGGGGGGGGGAGGGTGACAGGGACAACCTGTCCCTGGAGCTGCCACTGCCAGGGCCACCTGGCTCAAGGGACCAGTGCAGGGAGGAACAGCAGAGCAGCCTGGTGGCCTGAGCTGGGGGAGCTCCAGGGGTTCACTGCACCGTCGCCGTGGGGCAGTGGTTTGTGTTTTGGTTTCTTTTGTCGGCCTCTTTGGGGTTTTTTCAGCCCATTTTCTGCCTGTTGAGACCCGCCCCCCCCCCCATCCAAACACCCCGGGGCTGTTCCCGGGGCAGGTGGCACCACGGGCCAGATGGGCAAGGGGCATCAGGGTGGTCTGGAGCTGCTGGTCTGGTGTGTGTCCCCCCCCGTCCTGGAGTCTGGGACAGGGGGACACGGGAGGGTTTTTTTTTGTAACTTACACACAAACCGCAGAGACACACAGACCCCCCCACACACACCCACCCCTCACACCCCCCGGGCACTGCAGCTTCCCCTGTCACCGACCCCCTGCGCTGTTGTGTGTATCGATCATCACACTTTGGGGGGGGGAGGGGACACACTTACCTTCATCAAAACCCTGTTGTTCTGCCCCCAGAGAGGGGCTGAGGCTTTTTTTGAGGGTGGGGGGGGGAGGTTGGGAGGGGTGGGTGGGACCATCTGTGGCTGCTTCAAAACGTTTGTCCAAACTGACCATCTCTGGAGGTGGGGGGAGGTGGGGGCTGGAGGCCCCGAATCACGGGGTGGGGGCTGCACCAGCCTGGGAGGGGGGGGGGACAGGGTCACCCTGTCCTTAATTCGGGATTGACCCCGACTTTGGCTGCAAGGATTGGCAGGGCAGGCCCCCCCCACCTCGCCAAGTGGCCGATGTGCAACCTTTGGCCTCGCTTGTCTCCTCTCCGAGCCAAACCCAGTTTTAGGGTGGTTGTTTTAAAAAAATATTTAAAAAAAAAAAAAAAAAAAAAGGCCTTAAATTTTCCCTGGAAGCTGAACCCTCCTCGAGAGCATCATCGGCTCAGCCCAAACCCAAGCAGAGCCCGAAGAGGAGCCGCGGAGGGGACGGGATGTGGCCGCGGGGTCCTTGCCCAGCTCCTCCCAGCCCCGAGGGGTCAGCCCAGGACGGGGCCGCAGCCCCCGGGACCCTCTTGCCCTTCCAGCCGGGAACCCAAGTGCTGAGATTGTTCCCATGGGCGTTTGTTCCGTTGCGAGTTGAGTTACTGCTTTCAAACCCAGTGTACAGAAATGGCATTTCAGTTTCTCTGATGCTTCCTGGAAGCCATAGGATTTAGGGGCTTTTTTGTTTGTTCGTTTTTGGGGTTTTTTTTTTGTTCGTTTTGGGTTTTTTTTTTCGTTTTTTTTTTAATAATAAAAACAATTGAAAAAAAGAAAATTAAAAAAAAAATCTTTAAAACCCTAACGTGTTGTTCTGTGTTTGATTGCACAGCCCTGAGGGTCGGGGTGTTGGGACTGGTTACCCCCCCCCCCCCCCCCCCCCCCCCCCCCCCCCCCCCCCCTCTTTTCTACCGAGGCAGGTCCCTGGGTGGGAGCTGCCCCAGCCCCTCCGTGGTCACCCCTCGCCCATGGCCCTGTCCCCTCGTTGCTTTTCCATGTGAAGCAGCAGGAAGGGCTGGGGAAGGTCAGGGGAGCAGCAGTGAGGCTGATGGCTCCGGGCAGCTCCCTGCCCAGCCTGGACCTTCTCAACGTCCTGGTGGATGTTCCCAAAAAAGCCAAAGAATGGGTGAGAAGAGCAGCTCCCAGCAGAGCAACCCAGGGCCCAGAGGAGCTCCGGGCTGAAGCTCCAGGGCTGGGAAGGAAGGAGCAGGAGGAGCCTTCGGCCTCAGGGCTGAGGAGGATCAGGACGGAGGTGAGATCCAGCCATGGGACCTTGTGCAGCCCTGAGAGCAGCGTTGATGCCCATGAGGGTGAGAGCAGAGGAGCAGGGCTGAGGGTCCTGTTGCCTCCGGTTCCTCCAGCACCAGAACCTGCAGCCCAGCCAAGGGCATCACCTGCAGGAGGCTCCGGTGCTGCTCCTCACCCCGGTGCTTTGTTGCTGATGGTGGGGCAGGCAGACCCCGACCCTCCTTCCCACTCCAGCCTCACTGGGAGCTGCCTTCCCATCCTGCCAGCAGGCAGGGCACAGGAGCAGCCCTTTCCATTGCCCTCACAGCAGTCCCTGCTTCCAAAGACCAGGACCCATCCCTGCAAAGGCCAGGGCAGCTTTTGGTGCATGTTTGTCAAAAACCTTCAATCATGATTAAAGAAATTCAGTCATGAGAGGCTAAATCCACCACACACAGGGACAGGGTAACACCCACTTGGCCTCCCCTTCCTGCTCTCCTGCCCCACAGAAACACAGGTTCCACCATAACTTCATTTTCCCAAAGGTTTTGGGCTTTCCACACAGGGATCTGTCATTTCCTCAGGATTCCTGGGGATCCCAGCTCATCCACAGCACCCAGGGGAAGGCCCAGGACCTGGTGCCCTCGGCTGAGTGGGAAGGCCCAGGAACCCATCTCCACCTTCCCTCTGCCACGCCAGCAGCCCCTCAGCTCTCCTCAAATCATAGAGAAACTTGGGTAAAGACAACCCGAATGTCTTTATTGATTTCCTATTTACAAATCACAAAGCTGGCCAAAAAAGCAGAGTGTGAACACTGAACGAGAGCATCGGATACATTCATCAATACAGCACTGGAAGTGGAGACAGTCCCAGCTCTGCCTGGAAGGTGACGTGGTACAAACAGAACGTCTCGTACTTTTGGGAACAGGCAGGTCCAACAATGAGTTTACATTCATCTATCTACAAAAGCCAGAATTGCATCCAACTGCAGGGAAGCTGTAAGAACAGGAGTTGCTCGGGTGTAGTTCAGTTTGACTCCCTCCCCAACAGGACAAGCCCCCAGGACCTACCTGGGAGGAAGTGGCGGAAGAAGGGTGAGTTCGGGGAGAGAATCTGCGAAAGAGGTGAAAACAGACCCTGGCAGAGGCAGCAGGGAGGTCCAGGCCCTGCTCCTGCCTCAGGCAAGTTTGCAGCTTCACTCCTTTCCAGTTCCAGTGAGTCCCACTATTGTCACCTCTGTGCAGAAAGGCCCTGAGGTGCCGTGTCCCCAGAACAGGGACCCTGTGGGGCTGCAGGGAAGACCCCACAACCTCTGAGAAGGGGGCAGGGGTGGGAGGTGAGAGCAGGCACAACTTCATGCACCCCAGGGCCACCTCCCTGACCCATCTCACTTTGCATTGCACAGAGTCAGGTTCAATAACTAAGTCACAGATCCTTTTTTTTTTTTTTTTCTTTTCTTTTCCTTTTTTTAGTACTGGCCACATTAGGAACATCCCACCTGGAAGCAGAAGAACCACACATCCTGCAATGTCTTCCTAGGGAACAGAACACAGTGCTGACCTCTCTAACAGCTACTGGTGAGGAGGTGCAGGCTGCTCCTGCAGGGTCACTGCTGTGGGGCTGAGGAGACACTGGGCTCCCAACCCAAGGGAGCAGGAGGTGCCATTTCCCCAGAGAGTGACCAAGCCACCCACGACAGCAAAGGACAAGGAGGTTTTAACTTCTCAGAGCCAAATAGGGTGGCAACTGCTGCCTGGTGGGTCCCAAGGGTTTTGTGTGCCTGGAGCTGGCGGGGGGGGGGACCCTCAGCTTTGGGGCAGCACTTGCCCCTGCAGACTGCAAAAGGCTCTGGTCACACTGCCAAGCTGTGGTTTAATTACAGAGAGGGTCCAGCCTCAGGGTCCTCACCAGTGACCATGAAGCTGGTCAGGTATGAGCCCCCCACCCCCTGGCAGGACAAACCTCCCCCTCCCAGCTAAAGTTGTACCAGCTGATGGGGAAAAACAACCAGCCCCAAACAGGTTAAGGGGCATCTTCAAGATCACGGAGCTCAACAGCCCCAAGTCAGGAGCCATTTGTGATATTTGTAAATACAGCCTCGTGCTCCTGTGCCCATCCAAGCAGGGACTGTGCAAACACACCCAGGCAAACAGAAAACCTTTCATGTTTTCCTAAACTGCTCCATAAATCCTCATCCATCTGCTGCGTTATTAGGTAACAGGCAGGTGCACATCAAACCTCTCTTCTATTTCACATCAGGGCAGCAGGTTCTGGAGCAGCCCAGGGGTGGGTGGGTGAGAAACACACGGGAACCAAGAGGAAATGCATTGAAAGGTGCACGGAGAGAGCAGCAACACTCAGGGGCAGGGAGGCCAAGGAGGGGCAGGGAGGCCAAGGAGCCCTGCTTGCTTCAGCTGCCAGCCCCTGGCAGGACCTGCCAAGGGCTTGATTAGCACAGTAACAATTAGCACAGGTGCCCTACTGCTGAGGAGGGCCACCCAGGATCACCCACCCTTGGAACCAGGCTGCAGAAGTTGGGAGAAGCACCACCAGGCCCTGGGGGGGGCAGGGGAGGAAGGAGCCTGCCCAGGCAGAGCCCCTGTCCCTTCCCGGCTCCGCAGGGCACGGCCGGTTGCTGTCACCAGCTGCCCAGGGTGAAGGATTGTCACAAATTCAGGAGAACAGCAGGAAAACACCACAGTCTCTCCAGAGCTGCTCTAGTTTTGGGGTCTCCCACAAGACCCTGTAGTGGTGGAACAGCAAAGCCTCAGGGAAAAGGATGGGCCACCAGCCCTTGACCGAGTCTGTTTGGTTTGGTTTTTTTTGTTGTGTTGGGTTTTTTTTGTGTGTGGTGTTTTTTTTTTGTAGGATTCTCTCCTCCCAGGAAGTAGAACCACAACCAGAGCCACTCGTTTCCATGCTTCTGACCGGTGGAAAAGCATCTACATTCATTGCAGTCCAAAAAATAAAAATAAAAATGCATGTTGTTAGATAGGATTAATCAGTAAAGTAGAACATGACTAACCACAGACAAGCTACACATGGGACTGGGGTACCAGCCAGCCTGGTACGTGGTAGCAGCAGGATCACCAGCACAAGGCAGAACATGAGCTTTGAAATGATTTTACTGAGACCTTTGGCTAGTGTGGCTCCAACTGGTGTGGTCAAACTCAGCCAGATACTTAGTTTGGAAGGTCACGGGGAAGAGAAGAGAGTCCAGAGCCTGCTCTGCAGCTGCACTATGTGTAGAAGATGATCTCTGGGATTTGTCCATCCTCCACGGACGTGCCGTTGTTGTTTCCGGCCGCGTAACAGAACGTGAAGCAGGTTTTGGCTCCTGTTGTGGGTGATTCATGGATCACTTTGCGCAGTCCTTTGGTTCCATAGTGGGAATCTGGACCCTGTGACGGTCACAGGAGACAAGAACAGATCAAGATGGGGATCACAGCCCCAAGGGACCCTGCTGGGAGGTTTGGCCTCACAGCCTGGCCCGAAGCAATGAGCTCTGGAGAGCTCAGCACCTCCCTGTTCTTTCTGGTTCTTGCACTTCAGGTATTTTGAGCAAAGTTCTGGTCTCCACCAGAGCTTCACACCACATTTAACCTGGTCTCAGCAGTTAAATATCAACTTTTTGAAGCCACTGCAGGCAGGCTCCGGATTCCAAGCCTGCAGAACTGAGTTTCTCTGTAGGCACCAAAAGCAAGTAACCTCATCCCTAACGCAGCCTGTTCACTGCTCTACACTTGCAAAACAAGTCAGAAGCCAACTCTGAAGGCTGGTGGTGAAAGTGCCCAGGACACCAGGTGAAGGACCACGGGGCAGACCTTTGAGATCATACTACAGGCCTTGAAAAATGCAGAGCAAGAGCCACACTGCACTGAAGGGACCGAAGCAGCCAGCTTCTACCCATCTGTATCCCATCCCCTCCACCCCAGCAGCCCCAGGAAGGTACCTTGAGGGTAGCACATGCTGTGTAGTTGACGTTGGGTAGAATCTCAACAGGCTCCTTGAACATGACGCGGAAAGTGTTGGAGGATCCATCACAGCTGAACCCGGTGTCGTTCTGCCCCAGCACTGTGTTGCTGTCTGTGTGGATGATCTGCAAGACACACCAGCCCTCCTCATCTGCACAGCTGTTGGACACTGCTCTGCACCACTGCAGGTGTGGGCCATGAACTGGGCTGAGTCTGAGAGACTCAGAAGTTTGACCAGCCCCAAGGGTGGAGAGACCCTGGCCCAGGTTGCCCAGGGAAGCTGTGGCTGCCCCATCCCTGGCAGTGTTGAAGGGCAGGTTGGATGGGGCTTGGAGCAGCCTGGGCTGGTGGGAGGTGTCCCTGCCCATGCAGGGGGGTTGGAACCTGATGATCTTGAAGGCCCTTTCTAAGCCAAACCATTCCATGATTCTATCCCATGCCTTATGTCCCTCTGCAGGGCTGTGATCACACCAAACTGTGGGCTTGGGTCCTCTCTGCCCAAGACAATCCCTCCTTACCCTGAAGCCTAGCACAGGATGGCCAGCAGACCTTGTGCCCTTAGATCTCACCTGCCCTTCTCCTCCAACAGCTCAGGGGCACCAGAAGGAGACCCTGACAATTCAGGACAAAGCACTTACAGACTCTGCTCATCACATCAGCTGTGCTGTTCTGGGGTAACTTTCTCAGGGATGGTTCTTCTCCACTGAGCCAGGCTGGAGTTACCCACCCATACCCAGAAGAAGGCATGCAAGGTTTCCCAAAGCCACCCCTGGCTTTCAATAGGACCATGATGGACTTCTGACAACTGTGCCCCAGTGCTACCTGTCACCTCCAACAGGACACTGACAACATGAGGCCACACACCAGCCCTGCACTGACACACCAACTGCTTCCATGTCCCTTGCTGAACCATTATCCAAATAACCCAACAGTGCCAACTTTGGGTTGAAATACAAACCTTTGCTGTGAAAAATGTGAACTATGAAAGCTACTGGCACAGGCTGCCCAGGGCAGTGGTGGAGTCACCACAGAATCACAGACTCATAGAATGTGTTGGGTTGGAAGGGACCTCAAAAGGTCATCTAGTCCAACCCCTACAATCAGCAGGGACATCTCACACTAGACCAGATTGCTCAGAGCCCCATCAAGCCTGACCTTGAATGTCTCCAGGGATGGGGCCTCCACCACCTTCCTGGGCAACCCATTCCAGTGATCCACCACCCTCATATTCAAGAACTTTTTCCTCATGTCCACCCTAACCCTACCCTTTTCTGGCTTGACACCATCCCCCCCTTGTCCTGTTGTTACACACCCTGTGGACAGCTCTTCCCCAGCCTTCTCACAGGCCCCTTCAGGCACTGGGAGGTGCTCTAAGAAGTAAACACATCCCTGGAGGGGTTTCAAAGCCCTGTACATGGGATGCTGAGGGACGTGGTTCAGCACTGGACTTGGCAGAGCTGGGTTAATGGTTGGACTTGATGATCTTAAAGGTCTTTTTCCAACCAGAACGATTCTACGAATCACGGCTGATCAGCCCTGTGTGTCTGATCATGGCTGCTCCCCTGCACTGGACACCTGGGAGCAGAAGGTCCCAGGACTTTTGCAGGAGCTGCAGGGCAGAGAGAGCCTGGCCTGGCCTGCCTGGGATGGGGAAACACTCAGAGCTTCTTTCCAAACTGTCAAGAGCTCAGGGTCGTGTGCTCTGAGGCTGCAGCTGGGCTGGGGAGCTGCTGCAGTGACGCATGCAAGGGGAGCTGCATCACATCAAAATAATCCTTCTTATCCCCTGTGCCCCATCTGGCCCTCACTACATCTGCCAACCACCCTACCTAGAAAACACACACAGTCCCTTCCAACTCCAAGATTCATATTCACTAAAACTGCCCCATCCCTGGCAGTGTTGAAGGGCAGGTTGGATGGGGCTTGGAGCAACCTGGGCTGGTGGGAGGTGTCCCTGCCCATGCAGGGGGTGGAACTAGATCTTGAAGGTCCCTTCCAACCCAAACCATTCCATGATAATGTGTAAGTTGGTCCCTGCAGCAGCAAATATTTTTAAGGTAGTAGAGAGAATTACCTGTATATTTACTTGGTAATCCGTTGGCCCATGTATGGATCCGTATAATCCAAACCCAACTACAAATATCCTTTTGTTTACTGAGAACCTGCAGGAACAGATCAGGAAAGTCAGACCAACTTGCCACTCCTTGGACTGGTTTAGTACAAGGGTGACAGACAAATGTCTTCACTCACTTTTATTTTATACCTACGATTCGATCAAGCAAACTACAGGTTTAAATGCAACTCAGAACTGAAATCCTTCCCAGAAACCATGATTTGAAAGATCTGGACTTTTGAATTACATCTTTGACTGTCCTAATCAGCCAGCAATCATTTTCGTTGCTGATGGGAGATACAAAGCTGCACAGCCCCACTGCTGAACTTCAGAGTCCAGGCTCAGGAAGGATTTTGAGGCTTCAATAACAATGTCAGCAACCAAAAACACCAGCCAGGAGAAGCCTGCAGAGCATGGAATAGTGTCCACCCTCATGGCAGCAGCAGTTTTTCCAGCCAGGTAACAGCAAAGACCACTTTGTGTCATCAGGTATTTCACTGCTGAGCACTGGGGGAGAATCCTCCATGTGCTCCTGGGTGTTTGCAGGGTGTAGTTGCAGGGCAGCTGCACGTGGGGTTTAGGCAAGAGTAGAAAATATGATTCAAAAGCTCCTGAAGGTGGGAATCCTGGCTGCCCAAGACAGCAAAGGGAGGGATAAACACCCCACTGCCCCACCACAGCTCAGGAAGCAGAGACCCTCAGTGTCTGCCACACCAACAGGATTTCTCCCCCTAGCCAGGAGATCCTCAGCCCAGCTCAGCAGGGAGCCAGAGGTGCCAGCAGCTGGGCCTGAAGTCACACACAAGCTCCAAGTGTGTCAGATCTGGGAGCAGGAAGTGTTTGGAGCTAGAGCTCATCCAATTAAGATCTCCTGAAAGGGGATGAACGGCCTAGAAGATTCAACCAACAGCTCCATCCATACCCAAGACCACCATCAAAGGAAAGGCTTATGAATTGTGAAGAACTGTCATTAACACAAGTCCCCTTTCCACCCAAGAGTAAGGACAAATCAGGAAACACCCAAGGCATTCTGATCACCTCCTGCCTTGCTCTAACCACTTGGCCCCAGGCCACACCTCCACATCTCTGTCCCTGTGACTGGGCTTTGCTGTTTCTCTACAAGCTTAGGTCTAAACAAACTAGATATTAGCAGAAAAGCAGGAGCAGCAAGCGTTTTATCCTAATCCCTCCCTAAATAGGCAAGATTAAGGGGCTTCAACAAGCCACATTTGCACTTGTAATAGAGCAGGGAATGGACCTAATGGAGCTCTGGTCAGTTGACATACCCAGGCACAGCAGGAAGCTCTCAGCTGCCTGGTGACCCCAACCACTACGTGTCTGTGTAGCTGCAAGAAGCCACTAGGAAAGGAGAGAAATAATCCCCCAAGAGGCCTGTGCAGAAGGGCCACGTTTCCTGGAAACCTTTGCCAATCCAGAAGCAAAGTGGCAGCCTGCACATCAGCTGCTGCCTCTGCCCAGCAAAACCCTTGCCCTCCAAGGGCTCCGACCAGGCTTCACAGGGTGGGAGTCAGGGTGTAGCACGTAACCTTGGGGGTTCAGGGCCAGAGCGGGCTGAAAGCTCAGTAAACATCAATCTATCAGCAGCAGAACGAGCAGAGAAGCTGACCTTATCCTGTCACTAGTCCCACTGTACCCCCAGCGGCTCTCCACCTGCTGGAAACGGCTGATGCTGCACTCCTTCCCCCGCAGGCAGCAGCGCGGCCGGTCGATGAACTCCACCCGCGGCTTCGGGTTGACGGTGAAGTGCAGGAACAGGCTCACCACCTCCCGGTCCGTCAGGATTCCCGACTGGGCAGGCCCTGCACAGGAACACAAAAGCAGCCGGGCTGTCAGCTTTGGGAAATCAGAAGGGATCCTCTGGGACGGGGAGGATGAGCTGCCCGGCCAAAGGCACCGCTCGGGTGGGACCTTGCTGGGGTGGTGGGAAGCTCAGAGGGGATCTTGCTGGGGTGGTGGGAAGCTCAGAGGGGACCTTGCTGGGGTGGTGGGAAGCTCAGAGGGGATCTTGCTGGGGTGGTGGGAAGCTCAGAGGGGATCTTGCTGGGGTGGTGGGAAGCTCAGAGGGGATCTTGCTGGGGTGGTGGGAAGCTCAGAGGGGATCTTGCTGGGGTGGTGGGAAGCTCAGAGGGGATCTTGCTGGGGTGGTGGGAAGCTCAGAGGGGACCTTGCTGGGGTGGTGGGAAGCTCAGAGGGGACCTTGCTGGGGTGGTGGGAAGCTCAGAGGGGATCTTGCTGGGGTGGTGGGAAGCTCAGAGGGGATCTTGCTGGGGTGGTGGGAAGCTCAGAGGGGATCTTGCTGGGGTGGTGGGAAGCTCAGAGGGGACCTTGCTGGGGTGGTGGGAAGCTCAGAGGGTACCTTGCTGGGGTGGTGGGAAGCTCAGAGGGGATCTTGCTGGGGTGGTGGGAAGCTCAGAGGGGATCTTGCTGGGGTGGTGGGAAGCTCAGAGGGGATCTTGCTGGGGTGGTGGGAAGCTCAGAGGGGATCTTGCTGGGGTGGTGGGAAGCTCAGAGGGGATCTTGCTGGGGTGGTGGGAAGCTCAGAGGGGAAGGTGCTGCCCACCCTTGGGCTGCAGAGCCTCTGGATGGAGAGCACACAGCTCTCCAGAGCCCCAGTGCATCTGCCTAACAGGACTGGTTAAAAAAAACCCCTCAACCATTCAGCTACTCCTTCCCCCATTCCCTCCAGAGATGACCATACTGGTAGGACACCGGAATTTTCATACTTTTGTAACATTGTATTTTATAACGTGACTGTGAAGACACCACAAAAGCCCTTGAGGGGCAGTGGAAGGGAATGGATCACCTGGTTATCATCAACTTACTACGTACAGGAGGGTTTTTCAGTCAAGACAAAGGTGGTTCAGCTCATTCCCTGCTTTGATGATGAGGGCAGGGAGGGAGAGGACAAGGGGGGATGGATGAAAACTGGAAGAAGGAGATTGAGGTGAGACATGAGGAGGGAATTCTGGAGTGTGAGGGTGGTGAGAGCCTGGCCCAGGTTGCCCAGGGAAGCTGTGGCTGCCCCATCCCTGGCAGTGTTGAAGGGCAGGTTGGATGGGGCTTGGAGCAGCCTGGGCTGGTGGAAGGTGTCCCTGCCCATGCAGGGGGGTTGGATCTAGGTGATCTTTAAGGTCCTTCCAACCCAAACCAGTCTATGATTCATTCTGTGATCATATTATTTAATCCCTGCTTTGGGTTTGGTGGGGATTTTTAACACCCTTATTGCAGAACAGCTGAAACATGTTCTCTTCTCCAGTAACTCAATGTTTTCTTTAAAGTGATGCTGAACTCAAGCTTTGGAAACTACTTTAAATGCTTTGAAAAGCAGAACTGGGTAGAATCAGTCCTTTAGCCTGAGAGTCAAAAGCTACTCTGCACCTCTGTTTGCAAGAGATTTTTAACAGAAACAAGACTGCTGCAGACTAGAGAAACAACAGCATTAAATGCTCCTTAATGTGGGAAGCAAAAGCCTCACTACTTGTTGGTCCAAAATGACTTGTAGTTGGTAAATTAATTCATCGTGATGTTGTGCAGATGTAACTTGGTCCAAGGCTGCAGTAGGTGGAGATGGAAGAATTTCAGGAAGTCAACTGTTAACAGACTAACAAGCTCATGGATACTTTGCTCAGCAAAAATCAGCCATCATTGATCATGTCTCAACTTATCCTGTGTTGCTGCAATTTAACTCTCAAATGTTTCAAATTACTTGCTCTCAGGGAAGGGAGTGAGACATTTGCCAGTTAAAACACCTTCATGCAAAACACCATGTTTGATACTAGATTATACAATAAACTGGTGAAACCACTGCCTGTAAAAATCCTTCTTTTTGGTGTTGGGAGAGGGGGGTGGAGGGGAGTGATTTCCCTCTCCCCCCTCTGCTGTGATCAACACAGAAATCCCTCAGAAAAAGGACCAAGCTGAAGCAATACCAGGGTAGCCCCTTGTTTAAGGGGCCAGTGAAGTTTTTCAGGGCTGGGGTTTCTTTTGTTCATCCTTTAGGTTAAAGCAGATGGAGGAAACTTCCAAGAGCTTCTGTCAAAGCAAGAAGATGAACCAAAGATGTGAGTCAAACAGGCAGCTGGGACCCAGCATGGGGGTGGGACAAGAACACTCCCAGCTCAAAGGCTTCAACTCCAAAGCCAAAGTAAAATGCTCCTCCTAGTGAGGGGCTTTTCACCAGAGGGGGCAGTGATAGGACAAGGGGTAATGGTTTTAAACTGAAAGAGGGGAGATTTAGGTTACACATTAGGAAGAAATTCTTCACCATGAGGGCAGGAAGGAACTGGAAAAGGTTGCCCAGGGAAGCTGTGGCTGCCCCATCCCTGGCAGTGTTGAAGGGCAGGTTGGATGGGGCTTGGAGCAACCTGGGCTGGTGGGAGGTGTCCCTGCCCATGCAGGGGGTTGGAACTGGATGATCTTTAAGGTCCCTTCCAACCTTCACCCTCCCATGATTCTATGAGACCTGAAGGAAGGGTTGAAACAAACAAGATCGACAGAAAAATGCAAAGCTTGGTACAGCCAAACCACCATGATGGCTGTAACACCCTCCAGGAGGATGTTCTCTCCCATCAAGCTGGACCCTGATCTCCTGCACACCAAGAATCCCTGTGCTATGTTTTCACCATCCACCAACACCAAGGGAAGTCACCCAGGTCAGATGAACTCATCTCTGCCTCCCTGAGCAAGTCCCTTCTGAAGGGACTCACCTCCCCAGGACATCACAGCTGTGACAGGCACAACAGAAGGTGGGCACCAAGTCTTATGCACAGATTCATTGATTACTAAAATCCCCCTCCACCTTGATCTGCTGATAAGCTGACACCAGCTCAGCCTCAAGAAGCTATCTGCAGAGGAAATGGTGTCACTGACCCCTTTTTGCTTCTTTGTGCTCATCACTGCAGCCCTGAACAAGTTTCAGTTTTGAAAATGCTTCCCCAGTGTCTTTTAGCATGACAACTATTGAAGCTGATTGCCAGTTTTCAATCCCTGGAACATCACCAGAGTACAAAGACAACAGGCAATGAAAACAAACCAAATCTTTAAGAACTGATTTAGACATCTTTGTAAATCAAGATCTTAATGTAAAGTTGAAAATGCTTTGAGACACAGACTAACTAAACAACCAACCCTTCAGCTCAAAGAACATTGTGAGTTTTTTCTGTTATGAGACTCTGCTCTGAAGAGCATCAGGAAGACACAGCCAGTCCCACCACTGGATTACAGGCAAAGAGAGGATGGGAAGAAGCACCCTCATGTCTCTTTGGGAGCAGGCTACAATCACTACCAATTATTTCCAACTTCTTTAGCTTTGTGTAGCCTAAATATTTGGAATGGTTAAAAAGGAAAGCCTGGGAAACCCTCTCTTTGCATCTTTGCTCTCAGCTGAAGGTGACCACCTGAACTGTGAGTACCAACAGCCAGCTGTGACCCAGCTCACTCCCACCTGATGGAGCCCTGTAGTCTTTAAAACAATCACGGATGAAAACAGCATTTACACAACAGATTGGGAAGTGACCACAAGACACACAGAGAAAACCCATTTTCATCTACTCAATCCTCTGTAGTTCAGAAAAAGCAAAGCCCAGGGGGTGCCAGAAAGGCCTTTTGTTCAGTTACCTGCTGCAAACTCCTCAATAGTCATCAATGGGAAGCGGATAAGGGAAAGTGCTTTGCCCAGCACCTTCCTCTTGTTCTCTGGAATCACCTGCAGCTGCTGCCGTTGACACTCGGCCTCCGCCCAGCGAACCACCGCATTGAACAAACGCACCTCCCGGATCCCCAGGGTGTCCCTCTCCAGCACTGCAACCAGGGTGTCTGCAAGGCAGGACAGACAGTGACAACTTCAGGCACTAACCCAAGTCACCCCCGTTTTCTGCAAGGCAGGACAGACAGTGACAACTTCAGGCACTAACCCCAAATCACCCCGTTTTACCTCACCAGAAGTGCCCTGTGTACAGCCAAGGTAAGAACAGGAGAAGCAATTGAAAACACAGCACCTCCCAAACCCTCTCATCTCCTCCGAGGAAGATCCATCTGCCTATTTCATAAGCAAGTAACTCACTGGAGCAGCAAACGGTGCCCATTTAGTTGGCATGTTAATGGAAGGGCAGAAGAATGAACTTCCATCTTACTTGAGGTCAAATCTGGATGAAGCAGCAGGAGAGCCAGAGGTTTACCTGTGCCTTACCTCCAGAGTGCATCTCATTAGAAGAAGGTTAAAGTCTGAATTTTTATGTTTATTAACTGTGCCCAGCAAGTCTGGGAACAGCATAAGATAATTTAAAAGGCCAGTTCTTGCTTCCAGAAAACACATCACTTTTTTAAACTCCAAAACCTGACAAAGACTCAGGGAACAGTTCCAACTCCACAAAGAAGGCAAGTTACACCCACCCCAAAGCTGCCAACATCAACAGAGGAAATGGGCTTTGTATCATGCCCAGAAAACTCAAGTTGTACCAAAGTAAGCAGATTCCAGGATATTTCTGCATGCTCTTTTGCAAATGCCTTGTCTCCAGGCTCTAAGTGCCAGAGACTGGTTGTCCAACAGACCAGCAAAGCCACAAGGGAAAAGTGCCAAGTATGAACCTGTAACAACTTCAGAGGCTGCTTGTTAGGAGAGCACGTAGAGGGAGGAGGGAAAAAAGCTTACCCAGATCAATGTCTGTAAACCCCTCTGCATTGATGGCATCTGATGTGTTCTTGTCTATGTTCTCTAAGCAAAGGCTGGCCAGCTGAGGCTCATCAAACAGTCTTGCCTAGTGATAAAGAACAAGTGGTTAACACAAAAGGTATTTTAGGCTAAGTAAGGAGCTCCCCTTCTCTCCCAGAGCCCATCTTCATTAGCAACACTCTGCCTGACTGCAGCCTGAATTCACTGGCCTGCAGCAGCCTTTCACAAGCAGTTAAGCATGACAAGGCAAACACTAGAAAAATCCAGGTTTGGCATCAGCCCTGGCTCAGCTGGGCATGTCTTCAGGCACGTCTCTGTTCTAACGTCACATCAGTTAGCACAGCTCAAGTGCTTCCCAGCACCCACTGACCACGGCACGAAGTGTGGGCAATTCTCACAGCATCATTTTTCTGTTTCATTTCCTATTTTATTTTCTATTCTCTATATATAGTTCTGGGCTCCTCAGTTCAAGAGGGACAGGGATCTACTGGGGAGAGTCCAAGGGAGGCCACGAGGATGATGAAGGGACTGGAACACCTGCCTGATGAGGAAAGGCTGAGAGACCTGGGGCTGTTCAGTCTGGAGAGGAGAAGCCTGAGGGGGCATCTCATGAATGTCTGTCAATCCATGAGGGCAGCAAGAAGGCAGGACAAGCTCTTGTCACTTGTGCCCTGGGACAGGACGAGGGGCAATGGATTCAAACTGGAGCCCAGGAAGTTCCAGTTCAAGATGAGGAAGAACTTCTTTGCTGTGAGGGTGACAGAGCCCTGGGACAGGCTGCCCAGAGAGGCTGTGGAGTCTCCTTCTCTGGAGACTTTCCAGACCTGTCTGGATGCCTTTCTGAGTGACCTGCCCTGGTTTTGGTCCTGCTCTGGCAGGGGAGTTGGACTGGATGATCTTCAGAGGTCCCTTCCAACCCCTAAGACTCTGTGATCCTGTGATTTAGAAGAAAGCTCTGCCCAGTGACTGCAGAGCTCCTCGCTGCAGGAATAAGCAGAGACAGGTTCTTCCGGAAGAACAGTCACACTGATCTCATCCAGCAGCAGAACTGCCTCTGCAGACACACTGCTTGGGTCCAGAGGATGTGCAAAACCCCATGGAGGGCACAGCTTAGTGCTTGGACATGTTTTGCACAGGAACAGCCGCTATCATCTAGCTCCCTTTAAGAATTCCCCCCAAAATTGGTTACTACTCCAAAGAAAGCCTGCACACAGCTTGGAGAGCTGCTCAGAACCTCTGCACAACTTCAGTGCAGTCTTGTAACAATTTCACTACCATTGCAGATCCCCCTTGACTGCCAAGACACGTTACCAACCCTGTGTCCAGCCCAAGCAGAAATGAGGGGGAAACACACAGAAGTCACTGGGACAACCTCTTCTTCCCAGAGATTGGTTTTGTTAGTGAGGAAGCAACTGCCTCACAACCACACCTAACATTAGGGCTGGGGCTTGAACTCACTGCCACAGGTAAGGTTTAAAAATTGTGGTTTGGGCTGGGAATTCAGTCACTCATGGAGGCAGTGGCCTGCGTGGCCAGCAGGTCAGGGAGGTTCTCCTGCCCCTCTGCTCTGCCCTGGGGAGGCCTCACCTGGAGAACTGGGTCCAGTTCTGGGCTCCCCAGTTCGTGAAGGACAAGGAGCTACTGGAGAGAGTCCAGCCCAGGGCACTGAGATGCTGAGGGGGCTGGAGCATCTGCCTGGGAGGAAAGGCTGGGAGAGCTGGGGCTGCTCAGCTGGGAGAAAAGGAGGCTGAGGGGGGATCTGGTCAGTGCTGGTGAATATCTCCAGGGGGTGGCAGGAGGATGGGGCCAGACTCTGCTCAGGGGTGCCCAGGGACAGGACAAGGGGCAATGGGCACAAACTGGAGCACAGGAGGGTCAAGCTAAACATGAGGAAACACTTATTGACTCTGAGGGTGACAGAGCCCTGGGACAGGCTGCCCAGGGAGGTAGTGGAGTCTCCATCCCTGGAGACATTCCAACCCCACCTGGATGTGTTCCTGTGGGATCTGCTCTAGGGGATCCTGCCCTAGCAGAAGGTTGGACTGGATGATCTCCAGAGGTGCCTTCCAACCCCACTACCATTCTGTAATTCTATGTAACTCCATTTTCTCAGGGACCAGGGATGCTCCAGCTGTTGTCCCTGCTCCTGAGGCTGGAGAACTGCCAGCACCTTGTACTCTTGGCATCCCAGAGCTGGGACTTGACTCAGATTTTACTACTGTAGTGGCTCTCTTGATACGTGAAGGACTTAGGTTACACTCACAGAATTCTCCTGCAGAGCAGCTTCAGGCAAGGCATTATTTCCTTGTTGATCAAAGTGACATTTGCATGTACGTCTGGCATGAAAGAGGATCATGGGTTCACTATGAGGCACAATCAATTAAGAGAACTATTTGCCACTGATAGTCTTGCCAGAGATGGGCAGTTGCTTGAAATGCTGTCAATGACACAGCTGCTGGACCAGCAGGATTCAGCAATGATGCAGAGAAAGGAGGTTTGGGGCTCTCAGGTCCACAATCTTAAGTCTGTTGGGAAATGTTTTGTACAAGATGCACCTCAGGCGTGGAACTGACTGTACAAATGGTCAATTTGTTGCAGTAACAGCAGAAAACAGGGGCTGATTTTCACACTGAAGGACCAGAACCAAAAGCATTTTGAGAAGAAATCCACTTTAGGTGAGGTGCCTCATGCAGCCAGTCCCCAAGACACAGATCTGTTGCTCAAATAACACCAGCCTCAAACATTTTAGAGACCTGATACACTGCAACAGTGAACACAAACTAGATCTGAATCTCCACTGATAATTAATCACCATGGATAAGCCCCAGACAAAAGGATCCAGGAAAGCCTGTCTCCATCTGGCATTTCAGCTGCCCCAGTACAGGTTACCAGTGTATCCTGGTTTTGACACCTGAAAAACTAGGACATCTTCCTCTTTTGCCAAAGAAGGACCTTTGTGACTTGTAAGCAAGTCACCACGAACCCCAGTGTTACCCTGCCAAAGCTGCAAAGTCAGGTTGCAGAGACTTAGAAAGCTGCAGAAATCCCCACATAATGACTACCCACCAAAGAGCTGACACCTCTAATCCTCCCAAGGTGATGGGTGAGGTAAGATGCCTCTTCAAGGCTGCAGCCTGCTGGGAAGATCTCTTCTCAGTACTTGGCAAACAGCTCCTGATCTTTCATACTGAACCCCAAGAACAGGATTGCTGCAGCCAAGGAGTTACAATTGTCCTACCACACACCAGATGGGAGCACAGATTTTAGCTACCACCATCCAAGCAGGAATCTGTAAGTTCTGAATCTTCCCCAGGGAAGTGCAGCGTGGCTGTCCCAGAGGCTGCCTCACCCATTCATGGCACGTGGAAAAGGGCCAAGTTGAGAGGATGTGTGAAGAGAGACGTGGCATTTTGTAGCAATAGCTGAATCCTAGGAGTGAAGAGTATCTACAAGAGCAATGTCATGTGGAACTAGTTTGAAAACTTGATCCTAATCACAGCAAACAAGCAAAGAATTTTGCAGCAACTGCTTCAGGCCAACACTGCTTCCATCCCTGCAAAAACTGTTGGGGTGGACACTACCACCGATTTGGTACCTAAAGCAGAGCCTGAAAGATGCTTGAACTCCTGACAAGAAGGAAAAGAACCAGCACCAGATATGCTGGGCAAGACAGGACAACCCCTCAGAGCCAGGCCACCTTAGTGTGCTGGTTCCCAAGTCAGGGCAGCTGTGAAAACTCCTCTGCAAGGTTTGCTTAACATCAGGAATCACAGCAGCTTTCCAGAGCTGCCTGGTCAGAAATACTCCTCCAGAGCTAGTCAGAAGTGCCTGCTCCCTACAGGAAAGAAACTGGCACACACAGTGCCTTTTGGTTCCTGGTTCTTACAGCATTCCCAGCAGGGTGTCCCTGGCAGTGCCACAGACACCATGACACAAGGGTGACAGCACTGAGGAGGTCACTGCCATGTCACCAGTTGTCAGCAGGGACCAGAAAGAAGAGACAGGGCTGGGAAATGGGAAGGATAGTGATGCTGCTCTAATCAACCTGTACAAGAAGTCTGATCTTCTCCAAAATAAGCAGGAGCAGCACATGCTGCCTTTTTGTTTGCTGCTTAGAAGAGCCAAATGGAAGATGGGGGAGTCCAGCCCTCCCAGGTGGGATTAGACAAGAAGGGCACAAGGATTCACAGTCTCAGCCAGAGCCAAGAGAGATGGCTGCACTGAAACTCCAGGTTGACATCCCTGCAGTACAGCAGGAGGGGTGAGCTAGAACAGGCTGAGGAAGAGATCACACCTTGTTCCTCTGCTAGGAAAAGAAACCAAAGCACTCATGAAAAAGTTGCATTTTCTGTCTTTCATTCTCATTTAAAGGAAACTATTGCAAAAGAAGTTCTTCAAAGAACATCTGACCAGCTAGATGCAGCAAGCTTTGCAAAAGGAAAGCTTATTACACCAGTTCTGAAGCTTAACAAGCAAAATCATCCCATTTCACTTTTATTCTTGGCCAATGAAACTTTTCCACCCTGTTCATTTCTTCCCCAGCTCACACTCTGGAAGGAATCCCCTGCCACACCAAAACAGAAAGCAGATCTAAACTGGCACCAACATTTGCTGCATTTTATTGTTCTTTGTAAGAACCTGCTCACCAGCACTAGACTCTTGGAAGGAAGAATTCAGAATGACAAAGAATTGCTCTATTTTGGATGATCAAGTCCACAGCACTCAAAAAACTTCAGTTTTCCTATTATGATGGACCTTGCTCAAGAGAATGAATGCAAATGGTTGCAAACTCACCTGTGTTAACAGCATGAATGCATTGTCTGCTCGGAGGTTTTTTTTGAGGAATTCCACACAATGAGCTTCAAGGGCTGGAACTGCATATTTTTTAGCTGTGTAAAGTGTTGTCATAACAGTCTCTGGTCCAATCTGAACTTCGTCTGAATAAAGAAACCTGGAAACATGCAAACAAACATTGCTCTGGTGAAGCTAAGATAACAGGGTAATAACCTTTGCAATTCATAAAAAAACATGTTTGTGCTTCTGCCCACCATCCAGAGATGGAAGGGTTTTCACATCCTTTCCACTGACTGGTTTACCAAAGGCAAACTCTTCTTTTTATTATTTATTTAAAAAACCAAAACAAACAAAACCCCACAGCCTTTACAGTGTAACTTTTAATGAATGAAAATAGCTGCTGAAGCACTTTGAACTGCCTAGCATCCCACAATCAGTGAGCTGCTCAGCCTGACTTCAGGCTGGGACAGTCTCTGGCCAATTACACCCCTTGAAATTAACATTTTTGGCTGTTCAGTTAGACTAAACAAGGACAAACATCCAACCCTGCCTGCCTACTCTGTTTTACATACCAGTAAGTGGTCAGAAGCACTCAGACATCTCTTGCAGTTGATGTGTTTTATCCACACCCCACCCTCCCCTCATCATTTTATATACTGAAATGTTTCATTTCATTATACAGATGTTAAGCAGAGAACTTCAGCAGAAAAAAAAAAGAGTTAATTGTGATGAAAAACAAGGGCTGTGCTAGCAAAGCACCAGCCCTCCCTGTCAGGCCAAAACAAGGAAGTACATTCAC
This sequence comes from Apus apus, assembly GCF_020740795.1. Lineage (NCBI taxonomy): Eukaryota > Metazoa > Chordata > Aves > Apodiformes > Apodidae > Apus > Apus apus. Next base: position 2,003,096 of record NC_067305.1, read on the forward strand.
ACCACATGGAAAAACAAAGGTCTTCATAGGAAGCCTGAGGGAGCCTCCTCAGGCCCAAGCATCCTGATGAGAGACAGCAGGAACTGACAGGCTGAGTTCAGTAAAATCAGCCCCACACTTGATGTCAGCCCTCATCCCTTGCAGAGATTTTGTTTACTGTTTTTCCTTTAATCAGTCAAGCCTTTGCCAAGCAGGATCTGAAAGGCAGGGAGCCCAGAGGAGTAACATTAAGTGTGTTACCTGTGCTTGGCATTCCTATTCCATGGGGAGCTGTCCCTGCCTATGCAGGGGGTTGGAACTAGATGATCTTTAAGCCCCCTCAACCCAAACCACTCTATGATTCTATGATATTTTGGAAACTCCAGGAATTTCTTCCTCTTTGTCTCTCCAAAGAGGCACAACAGGTTGTGTGGCTGCTGTTCAGGGAGCATCCCTGCCTGGAGGGCCTTCCTGCAGAGCAGCAGTGCAGCTCCAGGTCCTCCAGCTGGAGAGGAGCAGGATGCAACCCAGGGAAGCATCAACAGGGGGATTCAGAGGGAGGGAAACAGTCTCACTGCTGCTGAAAGCAGGCTTTTGTGCTGCTCTGGAGCATCTGTTAATAACAGCATCGAGCCACAGGCTCGTGAATGTATTTTGCACACACCCTTCCACCAGTCCTATTCTCACTAAGTAACCCTTTTTATTACAAGATTAAAAGAACACAGTTGCTCTAAAAGCAAATAGTTCTATTTACTGCAATGACTATGTTAGTATTTATTTTTATGTTTGTGCAAACAGTGTGAGCTAAAAGGGATAGCAACAGAGGTTAAACTGAAAAAGTACAGTATCCATTTAAAAGCCAGATCACAAAAGATCTAGATCACAAAAGAGACCTTCTGGTGAACATTCAGGATGTGCACTTTGTCCTTGAACAGCTACTGATCCTACAGCATTAGATCGTGGCTCTGGAACCAAGTCCAGAGACAGATGTACTGATCAGCTGCCATTTCAGATCAGTGTTTGGAGGGACTGGTTTTACCCTAGGGAGGTTCCTACCACACACTTGGTGAGCCTCCTACTGGAACACAGCCCCCAAGCTCCCTTTGGCACATTTAAGCTCTGAGCATTCTAAAAGCAACAATTCAATTCTGGATTGAAACATCTGAGGTGTCACTGGACTGTGGGCACAGCTGCTGGAGCACAACTGCAAGCTTTAGAGGTGCTGTGATAACCCACAGGGCCACAATTTCTCCTACACAAATTATAAACATTTCTCTGGAAATCCACCTAAACTCATCACTTTTAGTCTCTTCCGATGATGGTTCTATTCCCAGGTCATATTGTTTAAGCAACTGGCAGGGAAACAACATGATTTTGCCTCTAATTCCCTCAATATTTTAGCCTCACTAAGCTTTGAGGACAGACACCAGCTCTGCACTCCAGAGATCCACCTGGCTGACAGTCACACACCAATTAGAGGGATTCCCCACATGCTGGTGTCTGGTTTAAAACGAGCCAAAGGGGAGGGGACCAGGGGCTCCCTATTATTTCTGCCCTTTCATCTAGCAAAGATAAATTTGAAAATCTTCTAAGATAGCACAGTCAAGACTGAAGCACTTTTGGAAGGTAAAGCAGAAAGTGTGCCAAAGCTATAGACAGTCATTGTTCCCAAGAGGAAGCAAACAGGGAACATGTGAAGAGCACAGGACTGGAAACCCCTGGAAGTAGGTTACAGAAATCCTATAGAAATGGGACAATGACTTTGCAGCACACATCCAGGATTGCTGCTGGGTGTTATACAGCACCAGCCGAGCTTAAAGGAATCAGTGAATAGGGTGGTACAGCCCTTCCTCCTCCTCCTCCTCCTCCTCCCAGCACGTAGACTTAGAACTCCTGCTGCAAGCTGTGAATTCAACACCAGCTCTCCAGGAGAGGAATAAAACAGGCACGAGGAGAGACACACACAGAATGGCTGACATGGCCTTCACACCCTTGCTTACCTGTTAGGACTTGCTCACTTGCCCATAGCCTAAATGAGCTCCAAGGATCTGTACCTTGTGGAGCTTTGAGAGGGTGACTTTCCCTTGCTTCTCTCAAAGAGCATTTGGAGCAAATCAAACCAATTCATGAATGTGGGAAACTGTTCTTTTCTTCCCCACTTAAGTCTAAACAAGAATTTATGAGACAATTCCTGAATGGGTGGATATCAACTGAACTACAAGGGCCAGCATGTGCATTTATTCCAGCTGCTAACCAGAACATCTCCCTCTTGCTGCATCTACCTGGTCCAACTATATAGAACCACGTATTTATAAACATTCTCATTTAGTTTTGCCCACGCTGCAGGAGGACATCATTCATTTAACTATTACTAAACCAAAACACAGAGCAAGTCAGGTATTTTTGTGCAGGAGTTACACAGAACTTTTCCCCAGGAAAAGAGAGATTTGACACCAGCACTTAAAACACTTTTGAACAGATCAACAAAGGGGCATTTAATTTAGAAACATGAAGATCTCCACTCTGCAGAAAAACGCTTCACTGCTTTCAAGAAAAAATAACCCTCTCTGCAATAAATCTGTCCATTCCAGTGACACTGTAGATTAGAAGCAGCTTACTTCAGCAGAGCCAGGAAGGCAGCAGGCTCCACATCAGGCAGCTCAATCTCTGTAGAAGTTGTGGCCATTCCACCATTAAACATCGCATCGAAGACTGCGCTGCCCACGGCCAGCACGAACCTACCATTAAAAAAACAAACAAGCAACAACAAAAAAGTGATGTTAAATCCTATTCAGTCTCCTCCTCCTCCCACCCCCCCAAAAAAAATAGCCCAGGCTAGTTGCTGTTCCCCAAGGCCACTCCCCAGGGGAAGCAAACTGTTCCCAGTGTTAAAGCAAAAGTGTTTTGCAACAGAAGGGAGTGTCAGGCTTTCTGTTCATTTACTGCAAAAACACCAGAGTCACAAGCAACTTCACTTTGAGCTCTGGTCCAGCATCCAACATGGTAATGGTTCCCCAAAGACAAGACTTTGTGCATCATGGAACAGCATGTATGTGGCTGCTTTGCAAAGTCCTTGTCGGAGCCTATTCATGAGGTTGAGAAGCTAAAAAACAATGAACTTAAGGAATTTAAGTTATCCCAGTGAACAGAGCCCAAGTCTTGGTGTAATTCCCCACAGGCACTTACTGAAAACACTCATGGAAAACTGGTCACAACACACTACCCATCCTCCTTCCTTCTCCACAGATGCCACCCTTGGTGACACTGGGAGCTGGGGTCTCCAGCACCTCCTGCCACAGAAAACCTGCTTCAGGTTTAGCCCAGAAGACAGAGAAACCTCACTCAAAGCAAACCAGCACTGCCAGGTGCACACAAAGCCCTTCTGCACTGTTCTGAGTTGACCTGGTGATTAACAGATGTGCGTTATCAGCCCTAAAGGAACAGGATGCAAGAATTCCCACAAACCCAGTTTGACACTGAAAATAATATTCCAGGGCTCCCATGTAAACCAGATTATTTCCCTCACTCATCAACCCCAGCTCCTGCTTCAGGAGGAGGCACAGATCTGGGCTGCTGAGAGGCCTGTGTAGATGGAAGTTGCTGTACCTGCCTGAAGCCTTAGAAAAGCCATTTTGAGAACTTTCCTTGCTGGAAAATGCAGGTTTTTTTGCAGCGAAGTGATGCTGCATCTGCAGCCCAGCAGCCCCCTGAGGTTAAACACAGCACAGGGCAGGGAGGTCACAGCTCAGCAGCACAGAGAGGCAGAGGAGCCCAGGCTGCAGAAGCCATCAATGCATCCAGCTGAGTATGAAAAGGAAGCTGGAAAAATTCAAGGGCTCTGGCTGCATTTGATGAAGACTTGGACAGAGAAGTACCAAGATCTGCAGGCAGAAAACTGCTCAGGACAGGAGACAGGAGACTGAAACCTCCAGCCCTCAGACCCCAAGAAAAGCCCTTCACTAAAGGGGAATTTCAGGTAGATTTTGCTGCAGTGGGAAATGACAGAGAAGCCTTTTTTTTTTTTCCCTTTAAACAAAATTTGTCATCTTCTCACTTCTCACTCCCCTCCCACCCAGAGGAGGCCTTCCAGGGACACAATGGAGCAGAGCACTGTGGATGTGCCAGGCTTGTTTGCTCTGACAGACTGTTTGGCTGACAAGCTCGATTATTTCTGATTCAGAGAGTCAGGGACAAACCACAGCAGTTTTTAAAAGTACACACATGCATATTTTGAGCAAGCAATTCTGAAAGAAAATGTCGAGGACAAATTAAAAAAACCCTGCTCACAATCCTAGAATTGCCAGATGAAACAGAAATCCTTGTTCCTACAAAAGCACTGATGGTGGCCAGAGAGTCACAGGCCTTATTTGCTACCAAGAATCAACATGAATTAGCTGCATTCTAAAATTTTCATTCTCACAGCCAACACAGAATACATCCTCAATGAGCAGACAGCCTTTGGAAGGAATATGGCATTAATTAAAACAAAAAACTCCCAAATTTTTGCTTCCATTTCTCTCAGGGACAAGTCAGTCTGACTGTTTTTACCTGCTGAGCCAGCAGTTTAAACTGCAGATCCCAGCAGGTGCCATAGACACACACAAGACTCCAAATTTTAAGTTCCCCTAAACCATTAACATGAGAAAATTCTTCTCTCTTCTTGGTGTCTTCTCACTCTTGCTAAAATGAACACTTAAAGCTATTCTAAACACACCCCAGGAAAAGCAGGGACATGCACCATTTCTCCTACACAGCCTCAGTTTTTCTCTACCCCTCAGGTCTGCAAAAGGAAGACACGGGTTTGTTTCAGGGGGAAGGACCATAGAATCATCAAGAATCAATCAGGAAACACAATTAATAAGCCAAACTGGCAGAGTAAACATAGAATATAGAATGTTAAGGTTGGAAGAGACCAAGTTCCAACCCCCCTGCATGGGCAGGGACACCTCCCACCAGCCCAGGTTGCTCCAAGCCCCATCCAACCTGCCCTTCAACACTTCCAGGGATGGGGCAGCCACAGCTTCCCTGGGCAACCTGTTCCAGTGCCTTCCTGCCCTCATGGTGAAGGATTTCTTCCTGATGTCTAACCTAAATCTCCCCCCTTTCAGTTTAAAACCATTACCCCTTGTTCTATCACTGCCCCCTCAGGTGAAAAGCCCCTGCCCAACTTTCCTGTAGGCCCCCTTCTCTTGTATCCCCCTCCTGGTTTTGGGCAGCACTGCCTGATGCACACATGCAGCTCTCAAAAGGGAAACCCAGGTACCCTAAGCTCAGCATGGTGACCCTCAAACAGAGGGTTCTTAAAGTCATGGCCAAAACAAAATGGACTTCTGAAAGGATGCAGAGGAATGACCAGAAGCAAAGAACTAAGTAACACTCATTTCTTATCGTTCCCTCTGCACATGTAAGAATCAAACTGGCTTTCAGCAAGAAGAGTCACGGAAACTTCCAGGAGGTTAATAATTAGGTTTGTCTTCATGAGGATCCAAACTTGACTCCTGAGGCTTTTGAAGGCCTGCATGAAAATGCCTTTCATTGTGCCACTTAAACCTCCTGCCCACCAATCTTCACTGCTTCCTCCTTCACCTTGGCATCTCCACGTGTCACCTTGTTTTAGTTGCACAACCACCAGCCCTGCTCCCTCTCCAGGCACTATGGTAATACCAGGAATAAAATAAACCACTCGAGAGCCACCACTGCACAGCACCTCCCTCCTCCATCGGCTCCACTGCAGAGAAATCTTAAAATATTGATTCCAGAAGAGCTGGCACAGGAGCAGAGCAACACGTGATGTGCTGGAGCTCAGTGAAACCAGGGGTGACAAGAAGCTAATGAACAACGATCGTTTGCTTGCTGCATCCTTCCGGCACAAGGCCTGGAGACACCAGGTGAAACAAGCTGGAGGCAGGGTCATACCCCCCCAGGAGAAGCCCTTCACATGCATCCCCAGGAGCTGAGCAGTGGGACATCCTGGCACACGACACCGCAGGGACTGCAAGTTAACACACATCCAAGAGAAGACAGGATGAGCTAAGAAGAGAGATGTCTGGAAACAGCAGCCAAAAAACCTGCTCAGATTGTCCCCAAGCTGCAGATCTCCCAGGCTGGAGTATACACAGGGGTGCATTGCCACACTCTTGCCCTGTTCTGGGCCATGTTTTCTGGCCAATTAACAAGCTTAATTATCACACCCATGCAGCTCCTGGCTGATGAGGTTTAAATGTTTCTAATCTCATTGATGTGCTTGATGAAGCAGATCTGGAAGAAAGACAAGAAAACTCCTTCCCTCTTATTGCTGGGCCTAAGCAACGTGTTGACCTCGTGAAGCTCTGTCCTGTTAGCCTTGACATCAAAAAAACTTCAGGCCATTCCTTCTTCTTCATGGCTGATCCAGCAGCAAGAGGGAACGAGCTCACAGCACAGAGATGGAGCTTGCTCCAGGGTACTCCAGCAACTCCTGCAGGGTCTGGAGCCTCCTGAAGGTGGAAAACATTTCATCTTCCCAGGCTGCAGATATTTCACAGGATGGATGCACCTTCAGTCAAATCCAGCACAGCCACTTGTGCCATTTCTCTCCAAACAGGGCTGTCACACACGAAATGAGTGTTTGCTCCTGGTTGCTATGTGAGGTATCTATTGTCTGCTTCTACTGCTGAATTTTCCAGACTCTCTTAGAAACACACCTAGACCTACAGCTACACCACATTCAGAAACCTCCTTCCTTCACACCACCACCAGATGTGGACATCACCTGTGGTCACTCAGCATATTTGTTATTTAACTATCTCAACCCACAAATACGTCACCTCTGCTCTGGTCCTTCCTGGAGGAGCCTGGCCAGGGAGCAGCTGCACCATCACCTCCAGCTCCTGCAAGACTCTCAGGTTACATGTGCTAACCAGTTTGCTGCCAAAACCAACAATTTCTAACCCACCATGCAGCCATACCAAAGCTGAGAAGATACAGCAGACCCCTCCTCAAGGCACCACTGTCCCAAGAACCCCATCCAGGATAAGCTCCTACTACAGCCCTGCTTTATACCTGGCCCAGTCTGAAAATCAACACAATTAAACCAGACTGTAGCAAGTTACCTATTCACTGTGCACTATTTCAGACACCTAGCATCACAGTACCTTGGTGGCTGGAACAATACAGTGCCCCTCAAATTAAATTCATGGCTGCTTTGTAACTCAACTCCAGTGTGAAACACCTTCTGCTGTCAGGCTGCTGTGGGAGAACTGAGCACAGAAGGGGTCTGGGTGGTTTTATTTTAAGCTCTCTGCTTCTGAAATAACCACAGGACTTCATGAATCATCAGGATATCCCAACTGTAATGTCATACAGGCAGGTTTTACTAAAATCTATACCATCCCTAAGCGGGGTGTCACAGTGTGATACACTCTATTCTATCTTTACCACCCAGAGAACCAGATGGATTTCAGAGCAATTAAGCAGCATTTTACTTTGGGGCTCTGGTTTTTGGGTTTTTTTAAAAAAAGCTTCATTTATTTTCCATTTATTTCTGGGTTGAACACTGCCCCTTCCCACCTAGCAAGCCTAGTTCTCAGCAGAGGAGCAAGTTACTCAAATACCAATTAAAACTTCAAATTATGAAATAATAGAACCGACACCCTAAATGCTCGACACAGCCTGGGAAAAAAAAAAAAAAGTGTGTTTCATTTGAAAAGCAGGAGAAAAAGGGAAATCTGAAGGGGAAACTTTCAGGAGTGCAAGCACGTAAGAGAAAAGTGATAGTTCAGAGTACTTTGGAGGCAGGCTCCCTTTGCCAAGCACCACTTGTAAGGACCAACAAGCCTTCCCCACCCCAATTAAAGCCTTTCTTTGAGTGAGAGGCTCCTGTGTTTGCTTCCCTACGGTCGAGCAGCCCAGGAGGCACTTCCCGGAGCAGCGGGTTGCCAGTGGCACACACGGATTCCCCGGAGCTGCCCCAAGGAGCAGCAGAACGTCCATCGGTTTTGCATCCCCCCGGTGGAGGCAGCTCCCAGCTCCTCCGCCAGCAGCTCCGAGCTGCAAACTCTTACACGGCAGCTGGGCCTGAAACGTTTAACCCCTGCTCGTTACCCTCACCCCCAGGTATCACTCCCAATATAGCTCCTCCAGAATCAGGGGGGGGTTGTTTTATAGTGGTGGATTACCCCCCAAAAAAAAAAGAATAAATACAAGGATTCCGAAAAGCTTCAATACAGGTTATTTTCGGACATGTGGCAGAAATTCTGTTTCTCAAATCACGGCTCTTCCCATCCCCGCGGCTCTGGCTGCATCTGCCGGCAGAGATCAGGCAGTTTTGGAGGCTGTTCCTCCTCTCCTCCAGCACCCAGGAAACCCAGGGCTGCTCCTGAGCGAGACCCAGGGACTCGGGGGGGTCTCCCCACCGCACCTGCCCCACTCCCACCTGCCCCACTCCCACCTGCCCCACTCCCACCTGCCCTCCCGGCTAAACGCGCCCGGCCGGGATCCGGACCGCGGCACCACGCCGGTGACAGGACGCCGAACAGAGGGGCTGGGAGAGCCCTCGGAGGTGACAGCGGCTGCCGAGGGGCAGAGTCACCTCCCCACGCACCCACGGGACCCGCTCTCCGGACCCCCTCGCTGCCCCCGGCCCCCCCCCCGGGACGCCGGAGCTGGGCCGCGCCGAGCCTGGCGCGCACCTCCCGAGGGAGGACAAACCGGGGTGAAGTTACCCCGACCCTCCTTTTCTCCCTCCCCCAGCGAGGCACAGAAGCCCAAAAGCCCGTTCCCTGCCCCCCCCCCCCCCCCCCCCCATGGCGCATCACCCCGCAGCGGCTGCAGGGACCCCCCAGGGACCCCCCGCACGCAGCCCACGGCCTGTGCCGAGGCCCGGGACCCCCGAGCACGTCGCAGGGCCCCAGCGGGGCCTACGGGCCATCCCCCCACGGCCCGGCCGAGCCGCCACGGGCCCCCCCCCACCGGGGCCCGCCCCCCCCCGCAACCCGCCTGGGCGCCCCGCGGGGCTCCCCCCCCGCGCCCCCCACCTGTGCGCCGGGATGCGCTGCGAGCCGCGGCCCTTCCCCACCAGGAAGTGCACGTCGCTGAGCACCTCGTTGTTGAAGAGGAAGGCGAAACGCTCCTGCACCGTGGGCTTCGTCGCCTGCCAGTTATAGACCGGCTCCCGCTGCAGCGCCCCGCCAGGGCCGCCCGCCCCCCCGGCGGCCCCCGCCGCCCCCGCAACCGCCGCCGCCGGGCCCGCCGCTCCGCCGCTCGCCGCCGGGTTGGCGGCACCGCACTGGTTGTAGGTGAGGCCGGGGGGCGAGGCGGGCGCGCCGTTGGTGCAGGCGGCGGCGGCGGCGGCGCCGTTCCCCGGCGGCGGCGGCTGCGGGCAGGAGGAGGAGAGGCCCCCGGGGCCCCCGCCGCTCCCACCGGCCGCCATCTTGTGCGGCGGAGGCGCAGGGGCGGGCGGCGCGGGGCGGCGCTGCAGCAGCAGCAGCACCAGCAGCGGCGGGCGGGACACGGCGGCGGGCGGGAGCGGGAGCGGGGCGGCGATGGCGGGGCGGTGGCTGCCGGGGCCGGCGGCGATGCAGAGAGCCGGGCAGCAGCGGCGCATGGGGCACCGCGCGGCGCCGCCGCCGGGCGGGCCAAGGCGGGGGGGAAGGGGGGGGGGAGCGGCGGGGCGGGGAGAGGGCGTGGGGCGGCGGGCGGGGCCGCGGCGGGCGGGGGGGGCCGGGGTGCGGGGCCTGAGGGGACGTGTCTGAGCGGGAGACCCCCCCCCCTGAGGGGGTCATCGTTGGGCTGCGGTCCCTGAGGGGGTTTTGGGGGCCGCCCCTGAGGGGGCTGAGGGGACATCTGTGAGCGGGAGACCCCCCTGAGAGGGTCATCGTTGGGCAGCATCTCGGGGCCAGCCCTGAGGGGCATTTGCGGGTTTTGGGGGCCACCCCTGAGGGGCATTTGGGAACTACCCCTGAGGGGCATTTGGGGGTTTTGGGGGCCACCCCTGAGGGGCATTTGGGGGCCACCCCTGAGGGGGCATTTGGGGGTTTTGGGGGCCACCCCTGAGGGGGCTGAGGGGCCGTCTTTGAGCAGGAGACCCCCCCCCCCGAGAGGGTCATCGTTGGGCAGCGATCCTCGAGGGAGGTTTGGGGGGCAATCCCTGAGGGGGCGATGCCTGAGGGGGGTCAGTCCCTGAGGAGAACGAGGGGCGGTGCCTGAGGGGCAGTTGGGAGGATGAGGGGGAGATCCCTGAAGGGGGTGATCCCGGAGGGGACAATCCTTGAGGAGGGTGAGGGGCAGTTCTTGGGGGGCCAGTCCCTGAGCAGCCGTTTTGGGGGATGAGGAGGCCATCCTGTGAGGGGGGTGATTCTAGGGAGGATGAGGGGTAGGGAGGGGGTCTGTTTTGTGGAGAGATGAGGAATTTGGGGGGCGATTCATGGAGGGGAGGTTGAGGTTAGGGGGCTGAAGGGGGTCAGTGCTGGGGGGTGAGGAGCGAGGGAGGGTTGGGCCATGGAGAGGAGCAGTTGGGGAGTGGGGGTGAAGCCCTGGTGGGGGTAGGAGGAGAGGGACAGATGCGGAGGGGGCACGAGTCGCTCCCTTCCCTCCCTCACAAACCAGCTTTTCTTCTGGCTCTGCCATCCCCAGGACACCCTGATTTGTGCCCAGAAATTCCTCAGAAGAATTAGCCGGGGTGGACGGGCTGTTGCTGCCCTCACTGGACCCTCACAGGACCAGAGCACCCCGGGTTTTACCCTGCAGCTCCGCTTGATCTGCAGTGGCCTGATCCATGAGGGATCCTCATGGCCCACAAGATCCTGCCAGATCTGCTCCACAGAAGGGTGCACTGGCCTGAGGGTCCCTACCAATGGCCACCTTGTGTCCAGCCAGCAGGAGGTGGAAAACGGTTGAGGGGGAGGGTGGCAGGAGCAGGCTGAAAAGCAGAAGATTAATTAAGAGGCTGTGCCACTGCCTTGCTGTGATCTCAGTAACTGAACCGTTAAAGTGATTTATTCTTCACGGGGTAATTACATTCCCCTTTTCTCTGTTATCCGTCCCCTGATCTGTGTTCAGCTCTTGGAGGTGCACGCACACGCATTCAGGAGCAAATGTGTGGTCCTTGATTCAACACTCTCAGTGAGGAGTTGTCCTGTCTGCCCCTTCTGTTTTCTGTGCCTTTACCTTATGGATTCTGTAACACACCAAGACGTGCTGTTTGTACGGATCCAAAGCTTCCAGACCCTTGTTTAGCTCAGAGATCTCACCAATTCACCACCACGGCCGGGTGCTGCAGTGGCACATTGCCCTGGTGTTGTTACACCACTCATTTTGATCGAGAGCTTCTGACCTGGTTTTCTATCATCGTTATCAAATTCCTGCTGCCTTAAGTGCTGGCAGGTTTCTGCTGCATTTTTTAAAGCTGTGTTGCACTTCACGTGAACGAGTTTGGGAAACTCCTGTAGCCACAGCTATGCAGAATTCAGAGCTGGCCGTCCTAATAGTCCTTCTGGCATCTGGTCTGTGCATGCAGGAATGAGTAGAAGCCTTTAGAGGAACAGCTCTTTTTTCCTGTGAACTCTTTTCTTATGTTAATAATAACTGAGTATTGCAAACAGACATATTCTCTTTTTAAAACACTGCATCCTTTTGTCTTCCATGCCGTTTGCTTAGCGGATCACACACACTCGCAGCTCCTTGCTGGCCAAGCTGCTTCCACGCATTTCAGCATCACATTTTTTTTTTACTCACAAACGTTCTATCTGGACGCCCGCCCGGTCCCTGCTGAGTCCTGTTCGGCTTTGGATGCTTCATTCGGGCCTTAAACATTAGAGGGAGCTAAAGGCTGCTGCGTGTGCTTGGATGGAAGGATGGACGCTGCTGCTGCCTGGCAGGGCTGGCCTGGAGCCTCCTCCCAGGGCTGGTGAGCACCGGCTGGTTGGTCCCACAGCCCTTCAGCTCCAAAAGTGCTACCGGGAGGGTCACCGAGAGCCCCCCTGCCTGTCCTGCCAAGTGTGTGAACATCCAGCCCAGCCCGTGCTGGTGAGGACAGAGGTGGTGGAGGCTGAAGCCTCTGCTGTAGCATTCCCTCCTTCCAAATCCGCCGCTGGGACATCCTGGAGAAGCAGTGGTGTCTCCAAGGGATTGGTGTGCCTGCCAAGGAGGATGTGTGCTTCTCTGTTATGCAGGGAGGAGATTTGAAGCCCACCAGAGCCCTCCAGCTCACCCAGGGTCCAGCAAGCAACCCAGTGCCAGCAGTCCCTCCCTGTTGAGCGCTGATCTCCCCAGCACCACCACCCTTTTCTGGGCCTTACTCACCTTGCTGGCCCTTCCACAGCTCATTAGACAGGTCCTATTTATTTGGCACGTGATTAATTCAATAAGGATGATTCATCTTGTGGCAGTAGCTGAGGCTCAAGTCGGGACCAATGTAAAGAGGCACAGCTACAGCAAGAATATGGACAGCACAGAAATCCATGTGGGACATGTTGGCTTGGCTCTGTGAGATGGGGTGAGGTGTTTGCTACAGTGTCCCCAGACCATCACAGCAATCATCAGCAGAGTATTTGACAAAGGAAACACAAAGAATAGAGCCGTGTGGGAGCCTTCAACATCCCCAAAATAAATCTGAGAACAAATGCTCCTAAAAATGGCACGTTATTATTTCTGGATCTGATAGCCAGCAGATTTCTTCACAAATTAGGCCCCCAGGAAAAGGCAGCACTGTTTTAGGTGGGGTAGTGGCAAGATCATGAAAAGCTTGACCACAGCCAGAAGTCCAGGTGGGGAAACTGGTGTGATTCCATTGGTGTTAGATGAAGGCTGATCAAATCCAGGGCTGGAAGGAAAGCATCTTGGTTGCAGAAGGGCAAGCTATGAGCAGCTGGAATTGATCTGGGGGACTGGGGTGCTCAGAGTTTGGTGGCAGGGGACACCTGATCTTTCTTTACCTTGTAGAGGCAAAAAAAGACATCTGGAATGTGTGGAGGTAATGATAAAATCAAAAATACATATGGAATGTGGAGGTAACACTTCCCTGGCTGAGCAGGTCGTCTCAAAGGAGTTATGTTGAGAAGAAGCAAAGCTCTGAGGAGGGCTGTGTGACAGAGACATCTTGGGTGATGCCAGAGGAGGGCTGACATGGGACTTGCCAAACCTGGCGCTTTAGCAACAAGCCTTTATTTAAACCCTCAGCCAGGTGAGGAGGTGAATCAGTGTGAATCACAAGGCCCACAACCCACAGGCAGCAGCACAGTCACCGAGAGGCACAGCTGGAGATGCTCTCCTGGACTTTGGGAAAACGATGCTGCTCCACTGCCTCTGACCAACCACAGCTCCCAAGGCCTGTGCAATTCCACCTGGAGCTGGAAGAAGTCCTGTGGGAAAGCTGAACCTACACTCCATGGCTCTCCAAAAGCCACACTCCGTGACAAGGCAGGGCCAGACCTGAGCACCAGGGTCTGCCAGGGTGCACGTTGCTCCCTGAGGTGGCTACAGAGGGACAACCTGCACACCCACACACCAGCCACAAAATGACACTGAAAGGGCACATTCTACCAAAAAAAGAATCCAACCAAGATGGGGTTGTTTTGGTTGCCTGGTTGGAAATGGTGATTCACTGCAAAATACACGGTGGTTCTTTCCTTCTCTGCCCTGTCCTGTAAAGCATTTGAAAAAAAATCAAGAAGGAAACATGAAACATTTTTCTAATCCAAACCAGCCCTTCACACCTTCCTCTCCGCGTGCCCAGGGTGGTTTTTGGGGCTCACAGGCTGCTTAGAACACCAGTCTGGGGCTGAGGCAACGCGTGGTCCTGCCTCCAGGGTGTGTTGGGAGCAGACAGTGAATCAGAACGGTGGTTAATCGTTGGGCTGCTCTCCTGTCACCCCTGTAGCCAGGCTGAGCCTCAAAATGCTGAGGACACTTCACCTGCCTGCTTGCCCACCCTCCCTGCTGCCCTGTACTGGACCCAGGCACGACCCCACCAGCCACCCACACACCATCATGCCCTGATGGCTCAATTAAATCCTGTGAACGGGAGACCCAAGCCACCACATCACCCAGAGCCTGACTGACCCCTTGCATCACTCATGCCACCCCCCCCCAGTGGCTCTGCAGTGGTCTCTTCACTCTCCCAGTGCCACTGGACCAGCATGGACAGCATTTTCTCCAGTGCAAATCACCACAGACTTATTTATATCCCCTTAGCCCAGCAGGAGAGCCTATTTTGGGCTGATACTCAAGCACCAGAGTGGCACAGGTTATTTTAACCCAGCCTTGGTTTATTTTCAGAGCTGCCCTTCTCCACACATGCCCTGAAACCGTCTCCAACTACCAGACACCTGTGAAGGCAGGGACAGGAGTGGGGGAGAAGGACCACGAGAAGAAATGGTACAGATTTAAACCTAAACCAGCTTCTGGAGCAAAGCTCCCTTTGACACCATCATCCTGGGATCCCCCCAGCATCTTGGCAGGTAGATTGTCTGCAGGTTAGGCCATGAGAAAAGAAAGAAAACCTTGGGAAAAGAAAACACTTTAGAAAGAAAACATTGGAGCCACACTTGTTGATGATGGTCACCTGACTGATGGGGATGGAGAATAAGTGGGGGATTCAATGCTTTTGGTTTTTTGCCTGTCTCTCATAAAACCACAAGAGCAAGATCCTCTCAGAGTTGGAGGATCACAACTGCAGGAACAGTGATTTTTTTCCATTTGTGGACACCAAAATTGTCAGGGACCAGCTGTATGGGCTGAATGTTCACAAGTCCATGGGGCCTGGTAGGATTCATCCCAGAGCACCAAAGGACCTGGCAGATGTTATGGCAGGAGGCCTCTCAATCATCTCCTGAGGGTCTTGGGAGGTTGGCTAAGGCTGACAGAGAGACAGGAGCCATGGCCAGGGGTCACCTTGTGCCCCAGGAGAGTCCCTGGGTTGGGGGGGGGGTTGGTTTCTACTGTGGTGGTAGAAGTTTTTTGGGAGCACAAAAACCTGTTGGAACTGGGGCACTGGCAGTCCCTGGGGTGCCCCCCAGCCCGGGGGTGCCCAGGCTGCAGGGAAGGGCTGTGCCTGCCCGGGCAGGGGGTACAGGTTGGTGGGGGCTGAAAGAGAGACAGGAGCTGGTGTCACCTCCACTCATGCCACTAGATCCCTCCCCAGGCTGTGGGGTCAGGATCAGTCCCTACCTTGTGGGTAGAAGGTTTTGGGGATCACAAAAGCCTAAAGGAACTGGGGTGCTGGGGGGCCCCGGGGGCCACGCAGGGGGTCTGTGTACCATGGTCCTTCTGACTGTTTGTTGGTTGCCAAGGTCTCTCTGGTGGCTCCCAGGACAGAATGTGGGGGCTCCCAAGACACAATGTGGGGGCTCCCAGGATGGAATGTGGGGGCTCCCAGTGTTCCATCCCTCCAACAGCCTCCCCAGCTCCCAGCAAAGAGTGAAGGGGGGGGCTGGGGAGCCCCTGGCCCCTCCGGGTGTCTCTCCAGGGCTGTGGGTGCCAGTGCCCTTGTCTGGAGGCCTCGGTCCCTCCCCAGAGCTGGGACATCCCTGGGCTCAGGGGCCTTGGTGGCAGGAGCCCCAGGCCTGGGGCTGGGCTGGAGGGCACAGGCTGGGGAGGGGGTGGGCAGGGCCAGGGGTGGGGGTCGCTCTGTGGGGCAGGGAGAGGGTGTTGGGGGGGAGCCCTGACAGTCCCCAGGGGCTGGTTGAGCCTCTGGGGCAGGAGGAGGGGGTGGAAAACAAAGCAGATGTTGGAGCAGGGGCTGCTCCCAACCCCCCTGCTGGGATGGAGACCCCAGGAGCTCCTCTGCAGGCCACAGGGAGAGATCACACATGGGCAGGGGGCCCTGCTCATGGCAGGGAGGTTGGAACCTGCTGATCTTTAAGGTCCCTTCCAACCTTCACCATTCTACCTCTGGGTCAGGAGCCCTTGTCCTTCCAGGGGATTTCCACTTCCCCCACACCAGCTGGGAACACCACAGTGCTGTGAGCAGCAGGTCTGGGAAATTCCTGTAGTCTGTGGGAAGAGACCTTCTTGCAGGGAGCCAGGTAGGAAAAGATGCCCTTTTCAATTTGTCAGCTAGGAATGGAGGACTGTTGGGAGATGGGATGGACTTGGCCACAGTCATGATGGAACCGCTGAAGTCAAAATGGTCCCTGTATTGAGAAAGAAGGAGAGCAGAATTCCTTCCCTGGACTTCTGAGTGAGGTACTTTGCAGAATCCCCTGGGAATCTGCTCTTCAAGGCTCAGGTGCAGGCAAGGTCAGGCTGCAAGAAACCCCTTTGAGAAGCTCAGGAACAGGCAATTCCACTGTGTTGGATGGTTGTCAAGCAAAGGGGGCACAGGCCCAGCTTGTGTGAGCTGGGAACTCTCCATGGAGCTCCAGAGGAAAAGGGTATCGTGCAATCCCTGGAAGCAAGGTCAGGTTTGGCAGGAAGATCCCAGAGCCATGGGTGGCACATGCAGGGAAAGGAGAGGGGGTGACAAGCAGCAGGCAGGCTCCACCCTGCTGGTTGCTGCACCATGACCTCCAGCCCCTGTTTGGGGCTCCAGTGGATCACACCACCCCACTGGGGAAAGCAAGTCAGGCCCTGGAGCCACTGCCAGTGAAATTCCTGGCATCCAAACCTGGCACTTGCAGCCCTGCCTGGCCCTTGGCCACCCTCCCAGAGCCCTCAGGACTAGCCAGGGGTAGAGAAGGAGCTGGTGGAGCTTGGGAAGGACAATCATGGCAAGGGCCCCACGCTACCCCAGCCACACACCAACCACACAGCTCTCAATGCATTTTTATTAAATTCTTACAAAACAGAATACAAAATTCTGGCATCAACAATTGTTATAAAGGAAAAAACTTCAGTTCAGCTGTATCAGCTCACCTGGTACATACAGTAAAGTGCTTGTTTTTGTGGTTTTTCTTTTTCCTTTTCTCTTTTTTTTTCTTTTTTTCTTTTTTTTTAATTTTTTGTGTGTGTTGTTTTTTTGTCTTTTCTGTTTCTTTTTTTTGTTGTTGTTGTTTTCCAACCAGCCCCCAAGTGGAAGCTGCCCTTGTACAAACCAACAGTGCATTAACGTGACCCTTGTCAAACCAGCTTTGGCAGTCTCTTCAACAATTGTAAAGTGGAGAAAGTTTCTCCTGGTTTGATTTTTTCTTTTTTTTTTTTTTAAATTAAAAAAAAAAAGTTAGCTTCACAGTAAACATTTCTAACCAGTTCTAAGTCGAGTTAGTTGGCCAAAGGAAGGGTGGGGGGGAAGGAGAGGAAGCCAAAAAAACACTTAAAATTTCCAGCCTTAAAAAAAAAAATCATCATCATAATAAAATCTTTTTGAAGTTGGTTTCCAAGACAGATGCTCTATGAGGGGGAAAGGCTTTAAAAGAGGAAGAGGAGGAAGGAGGGGGTTGGCAAGAGGGGGTTGGCTGGTGCTGGACTGCAGGTCAGGGAGCATCTGTCTGGAAACCACTCTGGGAGGGGATGTCCAGCCCTGGCAGGAGCATCACTGCGGAGGCACCCACGGGTGCCCGACACGCCTCAAGGGCTTGAGGTGCTTGGAGTCAGTCCCCCAGCTCTAAAGGCATTGAAGGATCCTTCATAAACACACAGCCCCCACCACGCACGCTGCACCCAGAGCTGGGGGAGCCCCCCACCCACCCTGGGTCCCCCCCACCCCGTGGAGCGCCCGGGTCCACGGTCAAACCAAACCCCCCGAGCTGGAACGTGAGCCCAGCCTGGGCAAAGCAACCAACCATGAGCTCAGATGCTGCCTGGCACCTCCATCCCCTCGATGCCAATACCCACAGGGTCTGTGGGCAGCCCTGGCTGAGGTTGCCCAGCATCAAAGTGCCCTCAGGGACGAGCTCCAGCACCCACAGGTCACCCAAGCCACGCGCCGGCCCTTCAGAGTGTGTATTTATACAAAAGAGACCGGTCTTACGAGTGGGAAGGGGGGGGGGGGAAAGACAAAAATCTACTTGCCAACAAAAGCCACGGGGACCCAAACAATTAATCAGACATATATCCCCCTGCCATCCCCTTCCCATGATTTTGTTTTCTAAAAAGGGCTGCGGCGTGCAGCAGTGACAACAGCTTTCACAACACCAGCTCAAGGCATCGCGTACTGTACATCATTCAAGTATTTCTTAATATAAGACAACAAGGAATTATCTACAACTGATAAAACAAAGTAAGCTATAAAAATAACAATGTACAATCAAGATGGATTTTGTTTTGCTTTCGCCTTTAAAGGAGGCCTCTCCGTGCTGTCCTGGTGCCTACATGGAGAGGGGGTTGTCCTCATACCACCTCCCACCTGGTGTGGTGAGAGCAGGGGCACCCAGGGGAGAGGGCAGATGGCAAGTGTGAGGTGGTTTTGGGGTGGGGGGGAGAGGCTGCCCTCGCCAGCCTGCTGATACCACTTGGCAGAAGGGCCAGGAAGGGCAAGAAAAGACAGTCCCTACCCCACACTCCATCAACACCCGAGATCATCATCTCCCGAGATAACTCACACACACCTCCCTGAAACAAAAAAAACAACACATATTGCATAGTATTGCTGTCAGCAGTCTTAAAATAAAAAGGAGAACTTTCTCTTTCGGAGACAGTGACTGTCTTCAGCTGAAGACCTGGGGAAGTCTCTTCCCCAGCTCAAAGCAAGCTCCCAAAGTCATCACCTGTGCACACGAGGGGCTGAGGCTGCTTCTTCCAAAGATAAAGCTCAAAGCATTGGGTTGGAAGGGAGAGGAGATGGCTAATGAAGGGGGCACCCTCCCTCCCTCCCGTGGGACACAGGGAAGCCAGCAGGCCCAGCTGGGGGGTGGGGAGCACAGGTTTATTGCTCCACTTGGTGCATGAGGGGTTTGGAGGTGCTGGACCCCAGCCCAGCTCCAAGCACGGGCACCGCTCGCCCGGACGGATGGATCCAGCCCCAGAGACCAGCCAAGGGCCTCGTCCCGATGCAGCATCCCAAAGCCTTCCCACACCTGCATCTCCATCCTTCCCCAAAGCAAGCTCCGGGGAAAGGGCAACTCCACGCACACACATGCACAAACACACATGAACACACGTGCCCAGGTCTCCCCAGCCACCTGACAGACCCTGCACTGCCCAGGCACTGCTGCCCAACCCCAAACCCTCTGGCCCCACATCCCAGGCTGCTGCTCCATGCCCTGGGTCCTTGGGGGCTGCCACCAGCCCGGCCACTGACCCACCAGCACCCCCAGGGCACTGGGCACCTTTTGCACCCCCAGATCTCCCACCACAGCAGCCTCAGGGCCAGCCCAAAGCCACACTAGGTCACCACACCTTCCAGCTCTTTACCAGGGGTCCTCTCTTTCCACAGAGCACCCCGCAATTCCCAGGGGGGTGGTATTTTTTTTGGCTGCTCTGGCCACCCTGGGGAACCTCATACCCCTTATGCCTCCACAAGGGCCCTCACCAGTGAGCCCCCCCCCCTCCAAAAACAGGGGTGCAACACCCGACCTGGCCCCAGACGCCTGTTGCAGCCCCCCTGGTTCTGAGCTTACCCCTGGGGGAGCCGCCGGCCAGAGACGTGGGAGGAGAGGAAGACATTTCTCCGTGCCCTGTAGAGAAGCACAGCTAGCAGTTTAAAACAAACAATTAAAAAAAAAAAACGGGGGGGGGGGTGAAAAAATGTAATGAAAAAAAAGGGGGTGAATAGCTTATTCTGGAAGGAGGATGCTGAGGAGAGAGGGTGGCTTGGTGGGTCAGGGCACTGCTCCCTCGCTGGCATCATTTCTCCCCAGCGGTTCCCTGCACAAGACCCACTGCACCCCCCTGGAGCAGGGATGGGGACACCCCCAAGCATGGGACGGAGGGGCTCCCAGACTCCTCCCCCCCCCAAAAAAAAAAAAAAAAGAGGGTTTTGAGGGATCTACCCCAACATCAGAGAGAGACCTGCAGCTCTGAGGGGAGGGACGAGGTTAAAACGCGACTCCCGTTGTTGAAAACGCGACCGAGGGTCTTTTGTTCACAGTATGAAATGAGCTGAAATCGTCAAAGCAGCCGCGGATACAAAGAGTCCTTTGGTGTCGGGGAAGGGGAGGGGGGGGGAAATGTCAGAGGAGAAACCAAGAAACAAAAGTCTGTGTGTCTGTCAGATGTCCTTGAGTGTGCCCTGGGTGAAGCAACCTCACGCTTGATTTAATACCTTAAAAAAAAAAAGGGGGAAAAAAAAAAACCAACATCTGAAACAAACCCTCCCACCCCCAGACCTACAAGATCAGCAAAACCTTGGAAACCAGCCACAGGGACGAGTCCTGATCTTGTCACTAGCCAGAAATGGTGGGGGTGATAGGGATGGGGGGGGGAGGGAAGAAAGAAAGGAAGAAGGAGGAGGAGGGGGGACATGGGGTACAGCAGGTCTGCGGGGCACAGCTCAGGCTTGGTCGGCCACCAAGACCAGCGGGGCCACCAGGTGCTGCCCGGCGGCCACTGCCTTGGCCAGGCTGTTCTTCTGCCGTCGCTTGGCCAGCTTGGACTCAGAGGGGGGGGAGAGCTGCATGGCCCGTGAGGTAGCTTTGATGATGATGGGTCGTGCTTCCTCCTCCGCCTCCTCCTCCTCATCCTCGTCGTGCCGCGTCAGCTGGCGATTGACAGCGATGGCCTCGGCGGCAAAGGAGGTGAGCTCTTTGGCACTGCTGTTCCTGCAGGGCAAGGCAGGGGCTCAGGATGTGGGGGGGGGGGCTGGAGGGAGGTTGGGGTCAAGTATCAGGGTGCCTCTCCCCCCTTGCATGCCACTCTGGACCAGTCACGCACCAAAAAACGTGGCTTGAAGCCAAATCATATCCTGCAATCACTGCCCAGTCAGTGAGAGCTGCAGCAGAGCCCCCAGAAAGCAGCAAGAATGGAGAGGAGCCAAGATCTTGGGAGGTGTGTGTGTGGGGGGATGAGACATGTCCCCCCACCCCCCATCCCAAAGCCCCCCTGCACCCACCTCTGCAGGATGATGGGGGTTGGCAGGGTGTTATCCGGGGCGCACTGCAACGAAACGCAGCAGGTCAGAACCAGGCACCCCGTGGGGGGTGGGGGTGGGGGTCCCCCCAACCCCCGGCTTTGGGGAGCAGAGGGGGGCAGCAGCACTCACCCCCTGCACCCAGGGGTGCTCCAGGACCTGGGCTGCACTGAGCCGCTTCTTGGCATCTCTCACCAGCAGTTTGGAAATGAGATCTTTGGCTCCAAAGGAGATGTGCGCCCAGTCCTTGTCGGGAAACTCGTATTTCCCCTCCTGGATGCTTTCAAAGAGCATGTTCTGCGCCGAGCAGGGGAGGGGAGAGACAGACAAAATAAAGAGGGGCTGATCCAGGGGCGGTGCTGCCAAACCAGGGCTGGGTTTTGGGGGTGTCCCCCCCCCCCCCAACCATGCACCTGGCAGGTGTGACAGGCCTCGCCCCGGTCCCAGCCGCAGTCGGAGCCGCAGTGCCCCACGAAGGGGGGGTACCCGCTCAGCAGGATGTACAGGATGACTCCCAAGCTCCACAGGTCGCAGCGCTTGTCGTAGATGGAGGCCTCCTCGTTGAAGGCTTCCACCACCTCTGGGGCCATGTACTCGGCAGAGCCGCACTGCGGGGAGAGGCGGGGTGAGCCCCAGGGGGTATGAAGGGGGGGGACACGGGACAACGGGGCAGAGCTGTGCTGGCTCAGGGGGGCCCTGGGGCAGAGCTGCACCCCCTGAATTGAGGGTGCGGACACAGCTGGGTGTGCTCCCGGCAGGGCTGACCACCCTGTCCTCACCCCATCACACAGGGGACACCACTGACCTGCCCCTCTGGGCTCACCCCACGATGGAGAAATCGGGGGGAGGGGCAGGGGCTGCTACCCCAAAACCAATAAAAAAAAAAGCCTCAAGGGGTGCAACCCCCTGCTGGGCACCCCCGCCACCCAACCTGCTCGGCGCCTGCCCCGTCACTGGGGAGCGGCCGCGGGGCAGGGGCAGGATGAGCCGGCTGGGCCTGTTCCCCTGCCCGGAGCAGGACGGGCTGCTGGGCTGGGAACGGCGGCGGGAGCGGGAGCAGCCTCCGGAGCAGCGTCAGGAGCCGCTGGCAGCCCCAGGCAGCCCCAGACACCCCGTTCCCGGTTCCCCCCGTCGCTCCCGGGGCTCTGGGGCTTTCCACGGCACGTGACCCGCAGCCCACACGGGCCTCGTGACCAGGGCAGAAACAAGCTGCAGCCAGCAGATAATCACCCCTAACCTAACGAGGGGCCTCCTAACCACTCACCAGCCCCAGCAGCTGATGCCACCGCAGAAAACAAAACCCCAACCACCTCCCTGCAGAAGGGTTTTAACCCTGCAGGGACCAGGGCAGCCACCCCCCCCCTGTTGCTGAGAACGGGGAAACTCGGGACACCCCAGACATTCAGCCCCTGCCCCAGGGGGAGGGTAAATGTGGAGGAGCAAGGGGGACCTGGAATGTTCTGGCCCCCACCTCTGCTGTCATGCACCCCGTATCAACCAGGCTCTGCCCTCCCCAGCACGTGAGCACCCCAAAAACACCGGGGTACAGGGCAACACCCTGCATGGGGGGGGGGAAGCCCTCCTGCAGGTGATAAGAGGAGTGGGACTTTAGGGGGGGGGCAGGCTCAGCATCTCCCCCGGGGGGGTGGGATGGCTCCTTGCAATATGGTGGGTTCACCCCAAAAACCTTCGAGGTGTCCACCCGGCAGGGTCTGCATCACATGCAAACAGCATCCCGCAGCTGAGGGGGGGGGCCCCCAACCTCTTCCCACCCACCACCGAGGGAAATCACGGTGGGCACCCCCCAGAGGCCCCCCCAGCCCTGACCCACTTCTCCCCGCACCGCCCGGGCCGGCTGTTGCTAAGGCTCATGGCAGCCCGGGCTCTGAGCCAGCCCCCCTGGGCTCTGAGCCAGACCCCCCCTCTTTCTCCTTCCTCTCCCTGCACCGCCCGGCCCCCCCCCCGGGCTCTGCGCCAGCCCCCCCCCACACCGCCCAGCCCCCCCCAACCACCCAGCCCCCCTCCCCTGCATTATGAAACCGCATCTCGCCCCCAGGGCGGGGAGCAACAGCAGCAGCAGAGATGGGAGTGATGAGCAGGGTGGGGGGCAGCATGCACCCCCATCCCCAAAACCTGGGGGGCAGCCGGAAGGGGGGGCCCCCCCCCACCCCCGCCACGGTCAACCCCGCCCCCCCTTTTCCCCAGGGTTTGCACACTCACCGGTGTGAGCAGCTCCGGGGTGGAAATGGGGGAGCAATCGCCGTTGAGTTTGATGCCGCTTCCCAGGTCGAAGTCACAGATTTTCACTGGGGAGACCTGGGGTGGGGGGGGTAAAAGAGCAGCCGGTGACCCCCCCAGCACCCTCAGCCCTGCTTTCACCCCGCAGCTGCTCAGGAGTGCTGGCTGGTTTCATGTTCCACACACCACAATATGTGCTGCAGTGGCAGCAGCATCCCCCCTGGGGGGCCCCCCCTGCACAGCACCCGTGTGCCCCCCCCAGCACAACACCCCCATGTGCCCCCCCACCCAGCAGCATCCCCCCTGGGGGGCCCCCCCTGCACAGCACCCGTGTGCCCCCCCCCAGCACAGCACCCCCATATGCCCCCCTACCCAGCAGCATCCCCCATGGGGGGCCCCCCTTGCACAGCACCCGTGTGCCCCCCCCAGCACAACACCCCCATGTGCCCCCCCACCCAGCAGCAGCCTCCCTGGGGGGCCCCCCCCTGCACAGCACCCCTGTGTGCCCCCCCCCAGCACAACACCCCCATGTGCCCCCCCACCCAGCAGCATCCTCCCTGGGGGGCCCCCCCCTGCACAGCACCCCTGTGTGCCCCCCCCAGCACAACACCCCCATATGCCCCCCTACCCAGCAGCATCCCCCGTGGGGACCCCCACCCAGCTGCACCCACTCACCTGGTCAGGGCTCTCGCACAGAATATTTCTGGTTTCAGATCCCTGTGTGCGATTCCTGGGGGGGGAGGGGGGAGAAGAAACGATGAGGGCAAAAATCCCATCCACCCCCCACAAATACCCCTCCCAATCCCTGCTCTCCCCCCCCCACCTCTCAGACCTCCCTGGCAAGAGCTCCACGGGTGGCACCAGGATCCCGCCCTCCCTGACCCAAATCACCACCAAAAAATTGGCCCCGGGTCCCGGGCGAACCGGAGGAACAGGCTCAGCACCACCAAGAGCCTCGTGATGCTGCTGGGCCTGACCCTGCCTGCCCAAGGGCCAGCCCTGTCCCCTGGGCAGGATGGGGGGAGGCAGGAGCCCCCCTGGGGGATGGGGGGGACGGTGACACCCCAGGGCATCCCAGCTCACCTTTGTTGTGCAAGAAGTGCAGGGCACTGGCGATATCCTGCACCACCATGCTGGCCTCCAGCTCGTTGAAGTGGCGTCTGCGGTGGATGTGGGTCAGGATGGAGCCTGCAGCCAGAGGAGAGGAGAGTTGGGGGGCTCATGGCAGGGGTCCCACCACCCCGGCTTCCCCTCCACACTGGTACCAACGCTCACCTCCTCTCATCTTCTCAAACA